>NW_011245933.1:0-358 GCF_000146605.3 Meleagris gallopavo | reverse complement strand
ACAGCTAGACTGTGCCACTGATCACAGCCCTGTGAGCTCTGCTGTCAGCCAGTTCTCAATCCACCTCACTGTCCTGTATCTATCCCACACTTTCTAAGCTTACCTCTGAGGATGTTAAGGAGACAGCATCAATTCAGTGTCGTGCTGAATTCAAGGTACACAGCATCCGCTGCTCTTTCCTCATCACCCAGCTGGTCATGACATGGTACATAAAATCCTTGGAGTTGGAAATGGACCTCTGAATGCCATCTAGTCCAAGTCCCCTGCAATGAACAGCGACACGCACAGCTCGGTCAGGTTGGCCAGGGCCTGATCCAAGCTCTCCTTGAGAGTCTTCAGGGATGGGACATCCACCCAC
>NW_011245932.1:0-472 GCF_000146605.3 Meleagris gallopavo | reverse complement strand
TATGTACACAAAAAGCCTCGTTTTAATGACACTTTGTTTTGCTAATCTCTTCAGAATTGTTTTGGCTTCCTTCTTCCTCTTCTTTTTCTTTCCCTGGCATCTTTCTCCTTCCTTCCCTCTCTCTGCTCTTTCTGTTATGTGAACCTTCGCTTGGAATTGCCTTTAAAAATAAATAAAGATTATTTTATTTTTGTTTCTAGTAGTATGCTGGAGCTTGCTTGGTCCCATCCTACAGCGTACTCTATGAACTCTACACAAAGAGGCTTTTACATTAACAGCTAAAAGTTGTAGCAAATTGGGGAAGAATTCATATAGAACGAACACTTAGAAATGGATTATGGGGTAGAGGAGAAAATAAGTGAAAGAAGGACAATATTGCTATATGGGGTGAACTAGATAATCAATTTTAAGAAAATAAAAAAAAACATCAACAACATACATTTTCTATTTCTACCTGTCCACAGCTTAATTT
>NW_011245931.1:0-506 GCF_000146605.3 Meleagris gallopavo | reverse complement strand
ACCTGGCGCACTCGTCTCTGAGCGTGCTGGGCAGGTGGCAGCCATGTCCAGCACTAAGAGAGCGAGAGTTGAGGAGAGCGTGATTTTAAGTGGGAAGAGGGAGGCCTGGGGGCCCCAGAACCGAAGAGGAGAGGGGGCCCGCCATGACCATCAAGCGGAGGAGGGGAGAGGAGGAAGAGAGCCCGGTTCCATCGCGCCCGGACCACCGCTGTGAGCGACCATGGGCAGCCCATGGAGGTGGATCCGCCTCCAGAGGAGCCCATGGAGGTGGATCCGCCTGCGGCACAGCTGGCCTGGCACCACACCACCGTGCCAGGCCCCGCATCGGCGCAGTCACAGCTCCGCCATCGCTGGTCCGGGCGCTGGGCTCCTTACCCGCTGCGCGGCCCCCGCCCCCAGCATTAGCTGGGTGGCATTGCTTCACATCTGCTCCTCCTCCACCTTGTTGCTCCTCTGCGGTTCTGCGGGCCCCCAGTTCCATCTTCCCCCTGTAGGAGTTAGGTCCC
>NW_011245930.1:0-460 GCF_000146605.3 Meleagris gallopavo | reverse complement strand
GAGAGCAGCCCTGCAGAGAAGGAGGCTGGGGGTCCCGGGGGGTGGAAAAGCTGACCGTGAGCCAGCAGGGTGCGATTGCAGCTCGGAAAGCAAAGGGGAGTCCTGGGCTCCAGCAGCAGAGGGGTGGCAGCAGGGACAGGGAGGTGATCGTCCCCCTCTGCTCCGCTTTGTGAGGCCCCGTCTGCAGCGCTGCGTCCAGGGCTGGAGCCCCCAGCACAGGAAGGACAGGGAGCTGTTGGAGAGGGTCCGGAGGAGCCACAGAGATGAGCAGGGGCTGCAGCACCTCCCTGCAAAGCCAGGCTGAGGGAGCTGGGCTCGTTCAGCCTGGAGAAGAGAAGGCTGGGGGGGAGCTGAGTGCAGCCTGCAGGACCTCAAGGGAGCCTGCAGACAGGAGGGGATCAGCTCTTGGGAAGGGGAGAAACAGCAGGACGAGGGGAACGGCTGGAAGCGGAGGGAGGGC
>NW_011245929.1:0-562 GCF_000146605.3 Meleagris gallopavo | reverse complement strand
GTCTATCACTATTTACCTGTTTATAAAGCTGATTTGTTGGGACAGCTGGGGCATCCGGCCTAGCCTGTGTGAGTTTGTGAAAGGCAGGTCCTGCTCAATCAACCTGATCTCTTTCTATGATCAAGTGATCTGCGTGGTAGATGAGGCAAAAGCTGTTGATGTAGTCTACCTACACTTCAGCAAAGCCTTTGGCACTGTCTCCTGCTGTATTCTCCTGGAGAAACTGGCATCCCGTGGCTTGGATGGGTAAAGAAGGGGCTGAAGGTCTGGGTGCAGAGTGGTGGTGAATGGAGTTAAATCCGGTCGGCGACCTGTCACGAATTGTGTTCCTGTGAGAGTTAGATTGTGTTTTTTGCCATTGTCATGGTTTTATGATTTTTGTTATCAGTGTTCCACACCATAACAGCACGTAAAGCACTGGGAGCTAGAGACAATGCTCCGGTACCACGGACTGCTGCATTTCCGGGCATCTGGTTCTCAGAAGAGAAGAACTACGTACCCTAGAGGACTTTGTGTTTCCGTTTTCCATTCAGAGGGAAAGATAAAACTGCTTGCAAGTCAC
>NW_011245928.1:0-541 GCF_000146605.3 Meleagris gallopavo | reverse complement strand
GTCCTTCCTGAAGAGTTTGTAGCCATCCATTGCAGCGCTCCAGTCATGGGAGCAATCTCACCACGTTTCCGTTACGGCAAC
This sequence comes from Meleagris gallopavo, assembly GCF_000146605.3. NCBI lineage: Eukaryota > Metazoa > Chordata > Aves > Galliformes > Phasianidae > Meleagris > Meleagris gallopavo. The sequence goes on along the minus strand of NW_011245928.1, from coordinate 460 downwards.
TAGGTCATAGTTTGCCTGCTGCACAATGGCTTCCAACTCTTCTTGCTGTTGCCCATGCTGCGTGCATTAGTGTAGACGCACCTCAGCTGAGCCCCTCGCCTCTCACCTAATCCCAACACCACTTCCCCAGGCTGATCTCTAGTAGGCCTGGCTTTATCCCCTTCCCCCTTCCTATCTAGTTTAAAGCTCTCTCTACAATTCCCGCCAGCTCCTGGGCAAGTATCCGTCTCCCTTTTGGAGACAGGCAATTCCCATCAGCAGACCTCAGGCCAGGTGCCGAGTAGACTGCCCCGTGATCAAAGAACCCAAAATGTTTGCGCTTGCACCAGCCTCTCAGCCATGCATTTATAAGATGGCTTTTCCTGGTCATCTCAGTGTTTGTCCCTGCCACCAAGGGAATACTGGCAAACACTACTTGTATGCCCGCTCCATCAACTAACTTCCCCAGTCTCCTAAAATC
>NW_011245927.1:0-500 GCF_000146605.3 Meleagris gallopavo | reverse complement strand
CTGAGCTTGTAGAAGGGCTGGCAATCGCAAGGCTCGCATCTCCTTGCCCCGGGGTTTTCCGAGTGGTCACTGGGGTTGGGTGAGCGCTGAGCTTTTGGGAAGGACCGAGTTCTTGGCGTTCTGCTCCATGCTGAGCTGTTTTGCTTTGTTGTTTTTGTGTTTTGGCAGAAGGTTCAGGATCCCGATTCTTTTTCCAAGACGTGGCCTGAGGTCTCCAAGACAGACTTTGGTAGACAACGACGCGCTTGGCAGGCAAGCTCTGGATTTCCCAGAGAGCTTTTTTGGCTCTTCTGCATGTTGTCTGGGATTGGTGGCTGTATGGAACAGCTGAGGCAAGCAAAGAATCAGTCATGGGAGCACAGGTGAAGGCAATTTACCTCTGCTGCAGGAAGGGGCGGAGCCTGGCTCCATCTCTCCTAGATCCATTTAAGAACTGACTGCCAGTGTGGAAGGATATCTTCTGGAGATCCACTCTATTGGAGTTTTCCTTGCGAGCCCAG
>NW_011245926.1:0-382 GCF_000146605.3 Meleagris gallopavo | reverse complement strand
GTACCAGCATGTCAGTCTCACCTCTGTGGCTGGTCACGGATCATGGAGCAGATCATCCTGGAAGTGACTCTCAAGCACACATTCCAGTGCGTCACCACCCTCGTGCGTGAAAAAGCCTGCCTCCCTAATAACCAACCTAAACCTCCCCTGTCTCACTTCAAAACCATTTCCCCTTGTCCTATCGCTATCCACCGTCCTAAACAGCCGTTGCCCCCTCCTGCTTATGCGCTCCCTTCGAGTCTTGGAAGGCTGTCATGAGCTATCTCCAGAGCTTTCTCTTCTCCCACACAAACAATCCCAGTTCCCTCAACATTTCTTTCTAAGAGAGGTGCTCCAGCCCTCTGATCATCTTCGTGGCCCTTCTCTGGACCTGCTCCAAAAG
>NW_011245925.1:0-641 GCF_000146605.3 Meleagris gallopavo | reverse complement strand
CCGGTGACTGTAGGGGCTGATGACCAGAAACATGGTAGACACGTACAGTCCTGTGTTTGACTGTATTCCATATGTCTAACCACATGTCCTTGCCCCAGATCGGCCAGGCATGGATAGTCCATCCTTGGGTGGCCCACTGTGCAATCCACAAAGTGAGCCCTCGGTACACAGCCCAACTATCCGTACAGATGTTCAGGATACCATCACCAGGTTCCTTAGTTATAACCCATCCACACGGCTCGCAGTTCTGCCCATTGGCTGCTCTGACCATCCCCCTCATCAAACCAGATGGTCTCAGTAGAAGGACGGTATGCTATTGCTCTCCACTTGCTCGGATTGCCCTTGCTGGATCCATCTGTGTACCAAGCATCTTCAGAGATAGGGTATTTTCCCTCCTCAATGGGACTCTTCTGAGGTAGAGCAACCAGTATTCCTTTCAGTGCATCACTGTGATATGTTACTGGGCCTAGGATCTTCTGAAGTTCTTCTTTCAAAGGGGATGAAGACAGACTGCTCCTTTGGCTGAGATAGGCGACCCATCGTGCCACTGTTTGTGCTTGGGCCATCCCTGTCTTAGGAAGGTGGGTCAGATCTTTCACCCACCCCTGAATCGGCAGAGTAGTCTTAACTATAACTTCAGC
>NW_011245924.1:0-326 GCF_000146605.3 Meleagris gallopavo | reverse complement strand
CTTTGGTTTCCTCTTTGTTTTCCATTCCAAATTTGCTTTGCATTGCTTTGCATTGTTTTTTAGTTTTCGTTCTTTCCTTTGCTTTCCCTTACTTTCTTGATTGCTCCTTCTTCTTTTTTTTTCCTTTTCTTCTTGTTTTTTTTTAATTAATTTTTTTTTACCTTGATTAATTGTTTTTAGATTTTTTTTTTTCACTTTCTGTGTTTGAATCCTTTGGTTTGCCATGATACTGCATTCTATCTCTGTGCTTTTTCTTTGTATTTCTTTGTTTTTGTTTAACTAAAATTTGTTGTTCTTTTTTTACCCTTTCCCTTTTGCTTTTCTTT
>NW_011245923.1:0-579 GCF_000146605.3 Meleagris gallopavo | reverse complement strand
GGAGGCAATGATGGCAGCATACTTACATGAATCCTTGATGAATAGCTACAGGCCTAGACAAAAACCTCCCAGCAGTATATACTGATCTGAAATTCTTGGGCAACTCTTTGCAAAAGGCACTTCATGCTTTAGTATTTTTTATTTCAGTACTTGCTTGCTGGTGTCACCTGTGGTAAGCTAGCTGGATAAACCTCGATTGGCAGTTCCTCAGGTGTGCTACTGGCTAATTTCTCACTGATCATTAGAAACAGAAAGTTAATTCTGCTGGGAATTTAGCCATCTTCTGCATCTCCTTCTTCTCCTGATCTCTGCCCTACCTCCGTTTGACACAGATACACATTCCGAGTCTAATACTTTGACTCACATGAAAAGGAGAGCCAAAAGAAGGGCAAAATGATTGAAGTGGAGACACAAGTTACCCAGCTGTTACGTTGAAAAGGTCGAGTTTCCACCTTAGCAGCTCACCTGCTGCTGTTGTCACAACTGCATTGTCCACTTGAACTGCGGGCTTGGATGGGACCTTGTGAACAGCACTCTGTTGGCAGACTTGGGAGTGTTTTCCCACAGGTAGTTATCCCT
>NW_011245922.1:0-471 GCF_000146605.3 Meleagris gallopavo | reverse complement strand
TTTCACTGAAGACAGAAGTAAAGAAGGCCATTCAGTATCTCTGCCTTCTCAGCATCCCCCGTTACCGAGAACCCCCCCCCCCCCACCTTAGTAAGGGGCCCACATTCTCTCTAGTTTTCCTTTTGCTGTTAACATACTTGAAGAAGCCTTTTTTATTATCCTTTATCACTTTAGCTAGATTCAATTCCAGACGGGCTTTAGCCTTCCTTGTTGCATCCCTGCAGGCCCTGACTACATTCCTATATTCTTCCCAAGTGGTCAGACCCTTTTTCCACATTTCATGGACCTTCTTCTTTCCTTTGAGCTTGCGCATGAGCTCCTTGCTCATCCACACAGGTCTCCTGCCACCTTTTCCCGATTTCTTGCTCACAGGGACGCACCGATCCCGAGCTTGGAAGAAGAGCTGTTGAAATGCTGACCAGCTCTCAGAGGCCCCCTTACCTTCTAACACCCAAGCCCACGGGATAGCTC
>NW_011245921.1:0-325 GCF_000146605.3 Meleagris gallopavo | reverse complement strand
AACCAAAAAAAAAAAAGTATTTAAAAATGTACTTGTTTGTAGTTACTTTTGAGGAATTCTAACATTGCATTATAATTCCGGAATTTCTGGAATTCAGTGAAATACTGCATAATACTACTATCTGCTGGTAGAAAGGACATGATTTATGCACATTTCAACAGCATTGACTGCTATATGTGGATGTTGGTGTGACAAGTGTTGTTCTTACTGATAGTGTGTTGCATGCTTAATATTAATTTCAGTTCTAAAAATATAAATAATATTTAAGTATAACTCCTACTATGGACTTTTATTTTCAGAAGATAAATCTTTCCAGCTCATCTGA
>NW_011245920.1:0-469 GCF_000146605.3 Meleagris gallopavo | reverse complement strand
CCCAGATGCTTGTACCAACTGGGCGTAGAAGCCCTGGAGCAGCCTGCGGAGGACTCGGGGATCCTGGTGGACAAAGAGCTGGACATAAGCCAGTAGTGTGCACTTGCAGCCCAGAAGGCCAACTGTATCCTGGGCTGCATTCAAAGAGGAGCGACCAGCAGGGAGAGGGAGGTGATTGTCCCCCTCGACTCGGCTCTGGGTGTGGGGGCCCCATGTGCAGCACTGCGTCCAGGCCTGGGGCTCCAGCACAGGAATGATGTGGAGCTTTTGGAGCAGGTCCAGAGAAGGGCCATGAAGATGATCAGAGGGCTGGAGCTCCTCTCTTAGAAAGAAATGTTGACGGAACTGGGATTGTTTCTGTGGGAGAAGAGAAAGCTCTGGAGATAGCTCATGACAGCCTTCCAAGACTCAAAGGGAGCGCATAAGCAGGAGGGGGCAACGGCTGTTGAGGAGGGTGGATAGCGATAGG
>NW_011245919.1:0-503 GCF_000146605.3 Meleagris gallopavo | reverse complement strand
GGTTTGCACTTCGCCTTGGGTACATGCAGAATGCACTAGGCCTAGCTGTGAATTACGGACGTCTCTGCCTTCATTTCGAGCGGCAATTCTTTTTGGTGTTGTTCTCCATGGCTACGCTTGTGCATGCTCGGAGGAAAAGAGTGGAGAGCAAAACCCTCTCTAATAAGGCTGTTGGAATTCGGGGAGCGACATTGTTTCGCTCCCAGGGAGAGAGAGCGTGACAGAAAGTGGGGAGCGATCCTTTCTGGCCTGCGGAGAAAAAACCTCCCTACGGAGGTAGTGCAGGAGGCTGAATTCGCACGTTCTCGGCATCGGAATTGCACTGCTTCGCTCTCATGCGTAGAAAGCGGCACTCGCGCTGAACCGCTCCGGAGAGTTTGCCGACGCTGGTCGAGAAATCGCGCTTCTCCCCGAGTGCCGCTTTCAGCCGTCAGCAGTGCTCTCGTGTTTCTCACTTGCCGAGAACGGGCGACTTGTGCCTGCTGCTTTTCTCCGACGCGCGA
>NW_011245918.1:0-545 GCF_000146605.3 Meleagris gallopavo | reverse complement strand
CAAGCCATCACTGCCCACCCGTCTCTCCCACACTGTCTCAGCTTACCTACAAGATGCTGCACAAGAGGATGCAAAAACAAAGGTACTCAGTTGGTGCACAAGTGCAACAAGCGAGCTACTCAGGCAGAGCTCAAGCGCTCCCAATGAAGGGACGCAGCACGCACTGCTCCTGCCCTCATTCCAGCCACTTATGACATCATAGGGGCCACCAGGCTGCTCCACCATGACGGACAGGGTGGGGAGGCAAGAGCACTGGTCACAGGTCCAGAAGATTCCACCATGCCACCCCAACGTTCTAGAATCAGTGGGCGGTTGGAATTCTACCTCAGCCGAATCCTGGAGAAGCTGGCACGGGGTTGTCATGACCAAAGCGCAGGACCTGGCGCTTGAAATGTAAATAAAAGCAAGAAATAAAAGCAATTTATCCCAGTTTTCTTCACCTGAAAACTTCTGGATTCCTCTTGATTCCTCTTTAGCGTTCAGAGCTAAAAGGCTCCTAAATAACTTCACATAAAGTAGAAATTATATGAAGGATGAGTACGTTT
>NW_011245917.1:0-461 GCF_000146605.3 Meleagris gallopavo | reverse complement strand
GTCTTGTACAGTGAGGGTGGCTGAGGCGAGTGGCACAGGTTGCCAGAGACATGGTGGATGTGCTGGCCCTTTCAAGGTGAGCCTGGCTCAGACTCTGAGCAACTTGATCTAGCTGTGGATGGTCAGCATGGGGGAGTCGGATCACATCGCAAACCTACCTGCATACAAGCAGCGCACCAACATGGGGTGCATGATGTTCATTACCTGCTGGACAGATCTCACACCACTGATTGGAGGAGCCCAGGCAATCCTTCAACTCCATCAGGCTGCAAAATGAAATCAGAAGAGACGCAGAACAGAATTTAAAACACAACAAGGATGCACACAATGCCCTTAAAAAACACCCACCGCATGGATGCAATTAGCACATAGCCCTATGAATTACAGCCATCCAGCTTGAGATCCTCCAGAAAAGCAGAGCTCACAGCTCTGAAAGAAAGCAGGAATCACTCACCCCATTC
>NW_011245916.1:0-410 GCF_000146605.3 Meleagris gallopavo | reverse complement strand
CCTCCATCATACAAAATGATGTCATGTGAGCTCCCAGGTCATAAAAAGATGTGGGCTGACTTTTTTACACTGTCTGGTAAAGATAGAAAAGGGAAGACTGGTTCTGAAACTGAAAAAGAGTTTTCCATCAGATGTTAGCAGGGAATTGCTAGCACTCCTAACATGACATGGTGAGGCACGGGAACAGGTAGCCCAGAGCATCTGCACATGTCCCATCCCTGGGAATGCTCCAGACAAGCTCAGATGGGGCACTGAGCATCCTGATGGACTGAGTGGGGTTGGAACTGGGTGGGATTTAAAGTCCCTTCTACTCCAAGCCTTTCTATGATTCTTGGGGTTTTTTGGATCCTTCCAACTCAGGATCCTGTACATCCTCTTGTGCTTCAGTGTTCCCCAATCACTTTCTCTTT
>NW_011245915.1:0-462 GCF_000146605.3 Meleagris gallopavo | reverse complement strand
ATACCAAATTAGTGGGAGATAATATTTCAAATGTCAATTAGAGTGAATTAGACTGCCTTTAGAACAGAAACAATTTTACTTTTGCTAAGTGTTAAATAGCAACCCTATAATATCATTAACCATTTGACCTTCTGATAATTTGCTAAATTTACACTGATGAGCATGCATTTTCTTGTCCTTCCATGAGCATGGAAACAGATAAGTCCATAAGTTCTGCTCTTCTTCAACATGGGCACAGTTAATTATCACCAAATTCAAGAAATGAATGACAGAAATCTCAAAAACAGAGTTACTGGTTTTAGTAGAACTGACAGATTACAGAATCATAGAATGGTTTGTGTTGAAAGGAATTTTTAAAATCATCTTGTTCCATCTTCAGTTCTATAAAAATTTGTTGGTTTCCTGCCAACAAATGTATTGGTCTTCTTAGTCCCTGTTCAAGCTCTATTGAAAGTGCTCTGA
>NW_011245914.1:0-410 GCF_000146605.3 Meleagris gallopavo | reverse complement strand
ACTCCAGATGAGGCCTACCAGGGCAGAGTAGAGGGGAGGATCACCTCCCTCCACCTGCTGGACACGCTCTCTTAATGCACCCCAGAATGCCATTGGCCTTTTTGGCCACGAGGGCACACTGCTGGCTCATGGCCAACCTGTCGTCCACCAGGACGCCCAGGTCCCTCTCTGCAGAGCTCCTCTCCAGCAGCTCATCCCCCAGCCTGTATTGGTGCATGCAATTCTTCCTCCCTAGGTGGAAGACCCTACGCTTGCTTGTGTTGAACCTCATCCGGTTTCTTACTGCCCAGCTCTCCAGCCTGTCCAGGTCTCGCTGAATGGCAGCACAGCCTTCAGGCGTGTCAGCCAATCCTCCCAACTTCATATCATCAGCAAACTTGCTGAGGGTGGCCACTATCCCCTCATCAAGG
>NW_011245913.1:0-387 GCF_000146605.3 Meleagris gallopavo | reverse complement strand
CGTGAGTGATTCCTGCTTGATTTCAGAGCTGTGAGCTCTGCTTTTCTGGAGGATCTCAAGCTGGATGGCTGTCATTAATAGGGCTATGTGCTAATTGCATCCATGCGGTGGGTGTTTTTTAAGGGCAATTGTGTGCATTCCTCGTTGTGTTTTAAATGATGTTCTGCGTCTCCTCTGATTTCATTTTGCAGCCTGATGGAGTTGAAGGATTGCCTGAGCTCCTCCAGTCAGTGGTGTGAGATGTGTCCAGCAGGTAATGAACATCATGCAACCCCATGTTGGTGCGCTGCTTGTATGCAGGTAGGTTTGCGATGTGATCCGACTCCCCCATGCTGACCATCCACAGCTAGATCAAGTTGCTCAGAGTCTGAGCCCAGGCTCACCTTG
>NW_011245912.1:0-404 GCF_000146605.3 Meleagris gallopavo | reverse complement strand
GGGCTTATATACTGCATCTTTACACTGGCATTAGAAATTCTCACTATGAAAAGCTATTAGGATTCTCATGCACGCTAATAAGCGCGGTATGATAATTAACCTGCTCATTATAGTACTTCTATACATACAGATACAACCAATAATGGGATAGAAGTCTGGGAACTGTAGGTGGTTTCCAGTGCAGGTGGACAGAGAAAACCCAGTACCTGGAGCAGGAGGTGTACGCAAAATAACTTCTTTGCTCCATGAGCTACAGATGGACCCTTTGTATCCTCGAACTCTGAAGGTGTAGCTACTGTCATCATCAAGATCAGATATGCCTTTGCTCTTGTTGTAAACTTCAACTTCCTGCCACATCATACTCTCCTCTTCTCTACTACGCTTGCGATACTGAAGAACATACA
>NW_011245911.1:0-461 GCF_000146605.3 Meleagris gallopavo | reverse complement strand
AGGCAATCGGTGTTTGTGAGGGCCAATGGCATATATTCTGGATCGAAAACGGGTCTTTCCGCAGGTAAAAATGGCCAAAAAGGTCTGGGAGTAAGTGTCATGATGAGGAATGTAATGGAGTGTAATTGGGAGGAACTGGGAGGAATTTCTCGGAGTCGTGGTCTTTGTGGGTGCATATGTCCCATTTAGGGAAGGAAAGGAGTATTTCTTAGCAGAACTGCCATAGCATTTAGGGAAAATGTCCTATCCTTGGGAGACAAGTGGTATTAGTGGGAGAAGATGTCCTATTCTTGGTTGCAAGTGTCCTACTTGGTCTTGTCATCTCGTCTTTTTGGGAGAAAACGTGCGGTAGTTTGAAGAAAACAGGTATGCCTGGGAGAAAATACCATCTTTTTGGAAGCACAGGCCCAATTTCCAAGTGAAATGTGGTATTTCTGGGAGAAAAATGACAAATATGTGGG
>NW_011245910.1:0-411 GCF_000146605.3 Meleagris gallopavo | reverse complement strand
AGTGCAGTCAGCTGCAAGATGCATTACAGAGCTGGAGTTCTACTCCTAGTTAACTAAACTAAAATTGTCTACTTTTTTTTTTTTTTAAATTGTTGGATACAATCACGTTTGTTTACACTTTCTAATCTCCCAAAACAGCAGCTGAGCAAAACTGGTTGGTAGTAGTCAGCTCTGCCTCTGTGTGTACTGGAACCAGTCTAGTTAGGAGCTGGTCCACGGGGTGAAGTTCTGTTTAAGATCCTTTGCAGCCACGTCAGTACTGCTTCCCTTAACTTGTTTAGATTTTGTGCTGAGTTGAAGGCACAGCACAGCCCTTAATGTACGACTGTCTTGGCTTCAATATGCCCAGGTTATAAACTAGACTCCCTTACCCCCTTGGCAGTAGGAAATGACTGCAGCAGGTGTTGTCCT
>NW_011245909.1:0-344 GCF_000146605.3 Meleagris gallopavo | reverse complement strand
AAGGCTGTGCTGCCATTCAGCGAGACCTGGACAGGCTGGAGAGCTAGGGCGGTAAGAAACCGGATGAGGTTCACAAAAGCAAGTGTAGGGCTTACACCTAGGGAGGAATAATTGCATGCACCAATACCAGGCTGGGGGATGAGCTGCTGGAGAGGAGCTCTGCAGAGAGGGACCTGGGCGTCCTGGTGGACGACAGGTTGGCCATGAGCCAGCAGTGTGCCCTTCGTGGCCAAAAAGGCCAATGGCATTCTGGGGTGCATTAAGAAGAGCGTGTCCAGCAGGTCGAGGGAGGTGATCCTCCCTCTCTACTCTGCCCTGGTAAGGCCTCATCTGGAGTACTGTGT
>NW_011245908.1:0-439 GCF_000146605.3 Meleagris gallopavo | reverse complement strand
GGGGTGAGTGATTCCTGCTTGATTTCAGAGCTGTGAGCTCTGCTTTTCTGGAGGATCTCAAGCTGGATGGCTGTAATTAATAGGGCTATGTGCTAATTGCATCCATGCGGTGGGTGTTTTTAAGGGCATTGTGTGCATCCTTGTTGTGTTTTAAATGATGTTCTGCGTCTCTTCTGATTTCATTTTTGCAGCCTGATGGAGTTGAAGGATTGCCTGGGCTCCTCCAATCAGTGGTGTGAGATGTGTCCAGCAGGTAATGAACATCATGCACCCCATGTTGGTGCGCTGCTTGTATGCAGGTAGGTTTGCGATGTGATCCGACTCCCCCATGCTGACCATCCACAGCTAGATCAAGTTGCTCAGAGTCTGTAGCCAGGCTCACCTTGAAAGGGCCAGCACATCCACCATGTCTCTGGCAACCTGTGCCACTGCCTCAGCA
>NW_011245907.1:0-438 GCF_000146605.3 Meleagris gallopavo | reverse complement strand
TCAACGGACCAGCTGGGATGGCCCACATACTCGGATTCCAGTCTGTCCTCAGTGGCAATCGGTGACATTCTAACAACAGGGGAGCACAGGTTTCAGTACCGAAATCTCAGCAAGATGCTGAGAAGCTGCGTGTGCAGCAAAAGGGCTGAGATTACCGGTGTGAACGGAGCGAGTGCTGCCTGCCAAACTGCCGGGCTCAGCCTACGGCTCCCCGGTGAGAAACGCGCGTCATCTACTCGCACCGCAATTAAAGCCCATGGTGAAATCATTTTAGGGTCTGGTGTCCTCGGTGGGTGAACCCGGCACCTGCCTGTGCGGCAGCGTGTGGCCTTTCGGCTCAGACCTCAGTCCCGAGCCCCAGAGAAACAGGGAGGTGATGGTGACGCTCCAGGGCGAGGAGCTGCTGTTGGTCCTCACGCAGCTTGGAGTTTGTTATCC
>NW_011245906.1:0-431 GCF_000146605.3 Meleagris gallopavo | reverse complement strand
TGGGCAGTAAGAAACCGGATGAGGTTCAACACAAGCAAGTGTAGGGTCTTACACCTAGAGAGGAATAATTGCATGCACCAATATAGGCTGGGGGAGTGAGCTGCTGGAGAGGAGCTCTGCAGAGAGGGACCTGGGCGTCCTGGTGGACGACAGGTTGGCCATGAGCCAGCAGTGTGCCCTCGTGGCCAAAAAGGCCAATGGCATTCTGGGGTGCATTAAGAAGAGCGTGTCCAGCAGGTCGAGGGAGGTGATCCTCCCCCTCTACTCTGCCCTGGTAAGGCCTCATCTGGAGTACTGTGTCCAGTTCTGGGCTCCCCAGTTCAAAAAAGACAGGGATCTCTTGGAAAGAGTCCAGCGGAGGGCCACAAAGATGGTGAAGGGCCTGGAGCATCTCCCCTATGAAGAAAGGCTAAGTGAACTGGGTCTGTTTA
>NW_011245905.1:0-471 GCF_000146605.3 Meleagris gallopavo | reverse complement strand
TTTTCTGGAGGATCTCAAGCTGGATGGCTGTCATTATAGGGCTATGTGCTAATTGCATCCATGCGGTGGGGTTTTTTAAGGGTCATTGTGTGCATCCTCGTTGTGTTTTAAATGATGTTCTGCGTCTCTTCTGATTTCATTTTGCAGCCTGATGGAGTTGAAGGCTTGCCTGGGCTCCTCCAGTCAGTGGTGTGAGATGTGTCCAGCAGGTAATGAACATCATGCACCCCATGTTGGTGCGCTGCTTGTATGCAGGTAGGTTTGCGATGTGATCCGACTCCCGCATGCTGACCATCCACAGCTAGATCAAGTTGCTCAGAGTCTGAGCCAGGCTCACCTTGAAAGGGCCAGCACATCCACCATGTCTCTGGCAACCTGTGCCACTGCCTCAGCACCCTCACTGTACAAGACATTTCCTTAGATTTCACCTCCATTTCCCTTGTTCTTTCCTTGAGGTATTGAAAGGCTGTT
>NW_011245904.1:0-319 GCF_000146605.3 Meleagris gallopavo | reverse complement strand
CACGGGGTGCCCCCTGACCAACTGGCCCCCTCGCCGAAACGTATTGCATGTGACAGCCAGACCATACACTCCTACTAATGGACCTGGTGCAGCGATTTGGCAGAGGCCGAGAGAGAGTATACCTGCATGGCTGCTCAGGTTATGGGATTCAGGAGCAGAAAGTGTTATGGTTAATGGGCCGGAAATGTCAAAGCTGGCCACCATAGCATTACATCCTGCTGTCAGGCAGAGACTATACGCTGCCATCCAGTATAGCAATGAGAACCACTCAATAATAGATTGGTTAATGGCAGCGTGCCGGATGGTCTGGCCAAATAAA
>NW_011245903.1:0-536 GCF_000146605.3 Meleagris gallopavo | reverse complement strand
AACCCTTTGTTTTGCCATCATGTTGCATTTCTATGTCTTTGCTCTTTCTTGGTATTTCTTTGCTTTGTCCTTTCCTAGTTTTTGTTACTTTTTTTCCCCCTTTACTATTTTCCTTTCCTTGTCTTCCTTTGTTTTATTGTTGGTTTTTTTCCTTTTGTTGGTTCTGTTTCTTTTTCATCCCTCCTTTTTTCAAATTAGTTTTCCTTGCATAGCTTTGTGTTCTGCTGCATTAATCCTTTACATCTTTCTCTTCCTTTCCTTCTGTGTCCCCTTCCTTGTCCCCATGCCGGCCTCCTTTGATTTCTTTACTGCTCCTTTTGCTTTGCTCTCCAATGCTTATTTCATTTTTGTTTGTTTGTTTGTTTTCTGTTGTTCTTTCTATTCCTTGGCTTTTTGGTTTTCTTGCTTTGCTTTGCTTTTCCTACTTTCAATTTGCTGCTTCTCTTTTATTCCCATTCGTTTTCTTTCTTTCTTTCTTTCCCACGTTCTCTCCTTAGATTTTGTTGGCTTTTTTATTGTCTCCCTGTGTTTCTTTG
>NW_011245902.1:0-524 GCF_000146605.3 Meleagris gallopavo | reverse complement strand
TCATTGTATTGGAGAAGGGAGATATTTCTGGGAGAGAATGCGTTCTTTTGGAAGCCAACGGTGTACGTTTGGGGGGAAGAAGTGGCTGTTTGGGAGAAAGTGTCCTAGTTTGGGGAGAAACTGACATACTGCGGGGTGTGGTGTAGTAGATTAGGGGGAATTGGGAGGTATTCCTAAGAGAACTGTCATTTCTGGGAGAAAAGGTCTTATGTGGCGGGGAAAAGGTGAGGAATGTGTGAGAAAGCTGGTGTTTCTGGGAGTAAATGCCATCTTTTGGGGGCTAGCAATGGTCTTTCTGGTGGGATGTGCCACATCTTTGTGAGGCAATCGGTGTTTGTGAGGGCCAATGGCATATATTCTGGATCGAAATGGTCTTTCCGCAGTAAAATGCCAAAAGTCTGGGAGTAAGTGTCATCATGAGGAATGTAATGGAGTGTAACTGGGAGGAATTTCTCGGAGTCGTGGTCTTTGTGGGTGCATATGTCCCATTTAGGGAAGGAAAGGAGTATTTCTTAGCAGAACTG
>NW_011245901.1:0-474 GCF_000146605.3 Meleagris gallopavo | reverse complement strand
AAACAGAACGTACCATCTCAAATAGCATATAATCAACCTACAGAATTAATCCAGCAGGCCGGCCTGTGGCCAAATTCTGTGCTGGCAGCACAGTCTTTTATGACCACTAGGAACATTCCCAGTTACAGAGCTGCCACAACTTGGGCACAAAATATACAGACCCACCTGGGAGAACAGAAAATAAAGAAGCAACTTACCCTCCCCTTATCCAGCTCCGCTCTCACATTTACAAGTGAAACTACAAGTTCAAATGCCATGAAAAAACGAGGGGATGAGATGCAGCAAGCACAGGGAGCAGGCAGGTAGGCACAGCAAAGCAGCAAACAAAGACCAATCTCTGAGAGGGGGGCTGCTTACACAAATAAACCCGGGGCCTGCCTACAGAAAGCCCACACCTTTCACTCCCACTAAAGCTCCACCATTTTGACAGCCAAGCCAATAACTACCACTTCACTTCTCATGACTCTTCCCTGA
>NW_011245900.1:0-431 GCF_000146605.3 Meleagris gallopavo | reverse complement strand
TTCACCTACAATTTACAGGGCAAACAGCCTCCAGAGCAGAAAGCAGAGCTCACTATGCTCTACCAGCACATTCTCTACTAACACCCGTGTCTTTTTGAGGTGGTCGCTGGTCCCCCGCCAGGCTGGATCTTCATCTCACCCAACACAGTTCTCCTGCCAAAATTTAGCTGTAACTTGAGGGGAATCATAGAATGGGTAGGCCAGTTTCCCTCCACTGACTGCAGAACGGTTGAAGCTTTGATGCATGTAGATAAATGTTTCTTCTGAGCTGGACAAACCCAAAGACAAATGCTCATCATTCCACAAGGCATGATGCCAGCCTGCATTTCATCTCTGGCTCGACTCATCACTGCTGAGTGAACTTCAGGGCCTTACTTCACTTCTTCCCAAAGTCTTGGAATTCTTCACCTTCAGTGGGATTTCCCTATGGC
>NW_011245899.1:0-428 GCF_000146605.3 Meleagris gallopavo | reverse complement strand
ATAATTTCATAAGGGCTAATTTTCTCTTTAGCATGCTGTTTATCAGAACGTACAGTAAGGTGAGAGGTTGAGCCTCAGGCCTTTTCTAAGTCTAGTTTCTTAACCGTATTTTTACTATTTTTTTTTTTTTAAGTTTTGATTCATTTTTTCCATCTTTTCACTAGACTGCAGCCTTTAAAGAGTATGTAAATCTCATCCTATTCCAATGATTTTTCCTAGGTTTTGAACAATTTCAGCTACAAAATGTGAACCTTTATCTGATGATATCCCTATTGGTACCCCAAATGTAGATATAACATTTTTTAGCATAACCTTTACTACTTCCCTTGCTTCATTGGTGATCAGCCTCTGGTCATCCTGAAAAAGTATCAATCAATACCAGTAAGTATCTGTAGCCAGTTTTTCGTGGGAGCTCAGAAAAATCTATC
>NW_011245898.1:0-359 GCF_000146605.3 Meleagris gallopavo | reverse complement strand
AAAAAACAAAAAAAATACACTCACTCCATCACCAAGAACAAGCACTACTCCAAAGGAAGCACTCCCCAGGTTCAGATGCTGCCCCTACTCTTCCCAGCCCTTACATGGGATCAGGGAGGGGTGGAGCCTGGCTCTGCCCCACTCCACAGCCAAACTGCCCCCAGCTGTGCTCGCAGGGCTGCACCCCGCCCCAGGTGCGGGTTCCACAAAAACAGGAGGGCAAGGGAATGCCCAGGCAAAGGCAAGGGCCAAGAGAACATGGAAGGAAATGCCAAGGATGACGGCCCAGACAATACGGCAGGGAACGCCAAAACTGAATGCCGACATGAATGTGGCAACACAAAGCCATGGGGTCATTA
>NW_011245897.1:0-464 GCF_000146605.3 Meleagris gallopavo | reverse complement strand
AAAGCAGCGCACCAACATGGGGTGCATGATGTTCATTACCTGCTGGACACATCTCACACCACTGACTGAGGAGCCCAGGCAAGCCTTCAACTCCATCAGGCTGCGAAAATGAAAATCAGAAGAGACGCAGAACAGAATTTAAACACAACAAGGATGCACACAATGCCCTTAAAAACACCCACCGCATGGAGGCAATTAGCACATAGCCCTATTAATTACAGCCATCCAGCTTGAGATCCTCCAGAAAAGCAGAGCTCACAGCTCTGAAAGAAAGCAGGAATCACTCACCCCATTCTAAGGGCTCACCCCACACCCCAAAGGAAGCAGTCTCCAGATTCAGATGCTGCTCTTACACCTAGCAGCCCTTCAGTGCACTTGCCATCCCCCAAAAAGACAAGATCACAGCCCTGAAAGAAAAAAAGAAACCACTTAACCCAATCCAAGGATCAATACGCCCCCACACT
>NW_011245896.1:0-474 GCF_000146605.3 Meleagris gallopavo | reverse complement strand
GGATGTTTGGGTCCTCAGGTGGTCCAGAACCTGATCTCCCATGGCAGTGTGGGAGTGGGAAGGGGTGGTGTGGGACTGAGGAAGGAATGGCAGTCCCCACCTCACCAAACCAAAGCAAAGATGAGGGCTGTGCATAATGAGCAGTTCTCAGACAAGATGGAAGCCAAAATGGTGTTGGGTACCTGAGCCTTCTCTGGTGGTAAGCAACATGGTGCACAGAGTGCAGCCATGTGCTCCGAGCAAGGAGCACAGGTTTGTGCAAGAGGCCCGGATGCAGGGCAGTGCCTTCATGACTGTATTGTGTCCAGCAGGTGGCAGCAGAGCTGCGGTGCTCCCAAGTGCCGTAACAACTGCACGGAGAGATGTGTTGGTCTCGGTGGAAACAGCAAGGAAGTGGAATGTGCATTTCCCGGCATGCCCCGGAACCTCACTTTGCTGACTGGTCATTGTCTGCCCAGCAGGTAAGGGCGATGC
>NW_011245895.1:0-353 GCF_000146605.3 Meleagris gallopavo | reverse complement strand
ATCTTTTTTTTCATTCCTTTTTTCATCTTTTTTACATTTTTTTTAATCTATTTATTTTCTTTCATTTTCTTTTTATCATAAGTATTTGCTTTAAACCCCCCTTAAACCTTCCCTTCGCTCCCCATTCTTTCTTTTCTCCCTTACCCTCACTCCCCCCTTGCCGTAGCCTATGATTCCCTTGCCTGCTCTTCTTACCTGAGCTGCTGTCCCTTCCTTTACCTACCTGAGCTGCTTCTTCCTAAAATTACTTAGCTGAGCTCCTGGCCCCTCACTTTCCCTACCTGAGCTCCTGGCCCCTCGCTATGTACTTTAGCAGATGTTTTCTCACTTATCTTCCTTACTGGTTGGCTCGT
>NW_011245894.1:0-563 GCF_000146605.3 Meleagris gallopavo | reverse complement strand
AGTGCAGCAGAGTGTACAGAGGTTTGGCCCGGAGTGCAGCACTGGCTCCCTTCCAGGGTCCATTTCTAGCCTGCCGTGTTGCTGCCTGCCTGACTCTGTTCCTCCTTCCTAGATGATCTCAAAGTGTCCCCCTGGACTATTCCCAGCTGTCCCTGAAGACATCCTTGCCAGAGAAGCTGGTGAAGGAGTGCGTGAATGACATCGTGGTCCTCTTCAGCTGGGGCGCAGGGCTGGGAGAGGACTACGACCTTGTTTTCAAGGGCATTGGGGTTCTTATGAGCCGGAATCGGATCCTCACAATGAGATACCGTGAGGAGTTTCTCCTTGCCATTGATCAGACAGGAGGTGCGCTGAAGTGCCTGCTCACTGTAAGTCTAACGTCTTGCGGCTCTCTTTCCAAGGTCCTCTCTTTCCTCGGGCCAGCCGTGCCGTGCACTGGGCAGGCTTGCTACCCTGTGGGACAGGGGATCCTTTCCCAGCCTCACCCTCATGTCTCTGTCCTCTTTGCAGAACCCGCAGACGGAGGTCTGTGTGCTATCAGGCAAGGAACCGGCTGCTTTCCA
>NW_011245893.1:0-421 GCF_000146605.3 Meleagris gallopavo | reverse complement strand
ATATGCACCCACAAATACCATGACTCCGAGAAATTCCTCCCAAGTTCCTCCCAAATTACACTCCATTACATTCCTCATCATGACACTTACTCCCAGACTTTTGGCATTTTACTGCGGAAAGACCATTTCGATCCAGAATATATGCCATTGGGCCCTCACAAACACCGATTGCCTCACAAAGATGTGGCACATCCCACCAGAAAGACCATTTCTAGCCCCCAAAAGATGGCATTTACTCCCAGAAACACCAGCTTTCTCACACATTCCTCACCTTTTCCCCCCACATAAGACCTTTTCACCCAGAAATGACAGTTCTCTTAGGAATACCTCCCAATTCCCCCTAATCTGCTACACCACACTCCGCACTATGACACTTTCTCCCCAAACTAGGACACTTTCTCCCAGAAAGGACGCTTTTTCC
>NW_011245892.1:0-433 GCF_000146605.3 Meleagris gallopavo | reverse complement strand
TAGGGGTTGGAAGGGACCTCCAGAGATTATCCGAGACCAACCCCCCTGCCAAAGCAGGTTCCCTACACCAGGTCGCACAGGTAGGCGTCCAGACGAGACTTGAATATCTCCAGAGAAGGAGACTCCACAACCTCCCTGGGCAGCCTGTTCCAGTGCTCCGTCACCCTCACCGTAAAGAAGTTCTTACGCACATTCGTGCGAAACTTCCTATGCTGCAGCTTATGTCCGTTTCCCCTCGTCCTGTCTCCACGTACCACTGAAAAGAGACTGGCCTCACCGCTATGGCCGCCACTCCTCAGATATTTATAAACCTGGATCAGGTCCCTTCCAGTCTTCTTTTACTCAAGGCTAAACAGACCCAGTTCACTTAGCCTTTCTTCATAGGGGAGATGCTCCAGGCCCTTCACCATCTTTGTGGCCCTCCGCTGGACTC
>NW_011245891.1:0-473 GCF_000146605.3 Meleagris gallopavo | reverse complement strand
TGAAATACCATGGAGAGTGGCTCGGTGACTGCAGCGGTGAATTCCCTCGGAACTCTGGGACTCATCTCGTCAGGACCCAAGGACTCCTGGATGTTTGGGTCCTCAGGTGGTCCAGAACCTGATCTCCCATGGCAGTGTGGGATGGGAAGGGGGTCGTGTGGGACTGAGGAAGCAATGGCAGTCCCCACCTCACCAAAGCAAAGATGAGGGCTGTGCATAATGAGCAGTTCTCAGACAAGATGGAAGCAAAAATGGTGTTGGGTACCTGAGCCTTCTCTGGTGGTAAGCAACATGGTGCACAGAGTGCAGCCATGTGCTCCGAGCAAGGAGCACAGGTTTGTGCAAGAGGCCCGGATGCAGGGCAGTGCCTTCATGACTGTATTGTGTCCAACAGGTGGCAGCAGAGCTGCGGTGCTCCCAAGTGCCGTAACAACTGCACGGAGATGTGTTGGTCTCTGTGGAAACAGCAAGGA
>NW_011245890.1:0-562 GCF_000146605.3 Meleagris gallopavo | reverse complement strand
CCTTTTGCTGTTAACATACTTTGAAGTAAGCCTTTTTTTTATTTATCCTTTATCACTTTAGCTAGATTCAATTCCAGACGGGCTTTAGCCTTCCTTGTTGCATCCCTGCAGGCCCTGACTACATTCCTATATTCTTCCCAAGTGGTCAGACCCTTTTTCCACATTTCATGGACCTTCTCTTTCCTTTGAGCTTGCGCATGAGCTCCTTGCTCATCCACACAGGTCTCCTGCCACCTTTTCCTGATTTCTTGCTCACAGGGATGCACCGATCCCGAGCTTGGAAGAAGAGCTGTTGAAATGCTGACCAGCTCTCAGAGGCCCCCTTACCTTCTAACACCCAAGCCCACGGGATAGCTCCAAGTAGGTCCCGGAAGAGATCGAAGTTGGCTCTCCTAAAGTCCAGGGTAGCAATCCTACTTATTGCTTTGCTTCTTCCACTCAGGATCTTGAACTCCACCATCTCATGATCACTACAACCCAAACTCGCCCCAACCTTTACTTCCTTAACAAGTCCATCCCTGTTGGTGAGAATAAGGCCTCCCCGCGTCGGTTCCTCCACCAC
>NW_011245889.1:0-622 GCF_000146605.3 Meleagris gallopavo | reverse complement strand
TACGGACCAGGCGCAACATTTGCATGTTAGAAGAAGCTGAGGTCCTGCCGGTGACTAAAACCAAGACGCCGGCTATTCGAGCTCCTCGATCGGGACCCCATAAAGGGTTTCCCGAAAACAAATGTTTAATGACCTAATTCGAGCTGCGGTCCAATTTGCTAAGATTGACCGCCAGCCCAACCATGTCCTTCTCCAGCTTTGGAGACAGCTAAAGGACAATCAAACATTTCAAAACTACCCTAAGAAACCAAGGGTAAGAATTATAGAGAGGATACCAACAAGAGCATGGAACCTAGAAGACTTCATTGTTCCTAATAGGAAAAAAAAGCCGCCTCAAGTGTCTCGGGCCACGACGCCTGAGCCATCGGAAGCAAAAGAATTGGCCCTAGCACAGTTCATGGCGTGACGGGGGATGTTAGTCCCGCTAGGGCCTCCAGGCGGCACCGGAGGCTCTATGTAGAATTACCGATTTATTGGTCCCCCCAAAATATTCAGCGAGTTATGGCATTAGTGGACACTGGAGCAGAAACATCAATCATTTATGGAGATCCCAACAAATTTCATGGAAACAGAGTGATGATTGGTGGTTTTGGGGGACAAACTATTCCTGTCACCCAAACGT
>NW_011245888.1:0-376 GCF_000146605.3 Meleagris gallopavo | reverse complement strand
ACGAATCCCCCTCTCCCCCCCGACGTGCCCCCTCCCCCCAATTCCCCGTTCCGATCCCTAGAGTCTCCTACCAGCCCCCCATTCCCCTCTCGTTGACTCCCAGGGTCCCCGTGTCCTCCTGTCACGGAGTTAACGAGATCAATCTACGCCCGTGACAGGGGGCGGTAGGCTCCTGCCCTCCCCTCCCCCAGCCCACAAAATGGCATGGAAGGGAGGAAACAAAAAAACTGCGGCAAAAATCTATGGAGGAAAACTTATTTTACTAATTATGATATCGGAATGCAAGATAACACAATATAATACAATCTGGTTGAAATTGAGACTAATAAATCAAATAAAACAGGAGAGAGAGAGAGTTCCCGACACCGATTCAAAC
>NW_011245887.1:0-446 GCF_000146605.3 Meleagris gallopavo | reverse complement strand
AGCTAGATCAAGTTGCTCAGAGTCTGAGCCACGGCTCACCTTCGAAAGGGCCAGCACATCCACCATGTCTCTGGCAACCTGTGCCGCCTGCCTCAGCACCCTCACTGTACAAGACATTTTCCTTAGATTTCACCTCCATTTTCCCTTGTTCTTTCCTTTAGGTATTGAAAGGCTGTTACCAGGTTCCCTTGGAGCCTTCACTTCTCCAGGAGGCTGAACAGCCCAGCTCTCCTTGCTTACAGGAGAGGGGTTCCATCCTTGGGTTCGTGTTTGTGGCTGTACTCTGGATGCACTCGCACAGCTCCATGTCTCCCTGCACTGAGGACTCCGCATCTGGACGCAGCACTGCCGGTGAGGCCTGACCAGCGCAGAGCAGAGGGATGGGGATCTCCTCCCTTCGCCCGCTGACTGCGCATCTTTGGATGCAGCCCAGGATACGGTTGGCT
>NW_011245886.1:0-485 GCF_000146605.3 Meleagris gallopavo | reverse complement strand
AGTTCAAGAGTCCTGAGTGGAAGAAGCAAAGCAATAAGTAGGATTGCTACCCTGGACTTTAGGAGAGCCAACTTCGATCTCTTTCCGGGACCTACTTGGAGCTATCCCGTGGGCTCGGGTGTTAGAAGGTAAGGGGGGCCTCTGAGAGCTGGTCAGCATTTAAACAGCTCTTCTTCCAAGCTCAGGATCGGTGCGTCCCTGTGAGCAAGAAATCGGGAAAAGGTGGCAGGAGACCTTTGTGGATGAGCAAGGAGCTCATGCGCAAGCTCAAAGGAAAGAAGAAGGTCCATGAAATGTGGAAAAAGGGTCTGACTACTTGGGAAGAATATAGGAATGTAGTCAGGGCCTGCAGGGATGCAACGAGGAAGGCTAAAGCCCATCTGGAATTGAATCTGGCTAAAGTGATAAAGGATAATAAAAAAGGCTTCTTCAAGTATGCTAACATCAAAAGGAAAACTAGAGAGAATGTGGGCCCCTTACTAAGT
>NW_011245885.1:0-505 GCF_000146605.3 Meleagris gallopavo | reverse complement strand
GGTTTGGTGAGGTGGGACTGCCATTGCTTCCTCAGTCCCACACGACCCCTTCCCATCCCACACTGCCATGGGAGATCAGGTTCTGGACCACCTGAGGACCCAAACATCCAGGAGTCTTTGGGTCCTGACGAGATGAGTCCCAGAGTTCCGAGGGAATTCACCGCTGCAGTCACCGAGCCACTATCCATGGTATTTCACAAGTCGAGGCAGTCAGGTCAAGTCCCTGCTGAGGAGAAAAAAGGTGACAGCACACCTCTTTAGGAAGGATAGAAAGTGTTGACGCGGGGGAACTACCAGCATGTCAGTCTCACCTCTGTGCTGGTCACGGATCATGGAGCAGATCATCCTGGAAGTGACTCTCAAGCACACATTCCAGTGCGTCACCACCCTGTGCATGAAAAGCTGCCTCCTAATAACCAACCTAAACCTCCCCTGTCTCACTTGAAAACCATTTCCCCTTGTCCTATCGCTATCCACCCTCCTAAACAGCCGTTGCCCCCTCCTG
>NW_011245884.1:0-520 GCF_000146605.3 Meleagris gallopavo | reverse complement strand
CAGTCTTTCCCACAATTGTCCACTTTTCTCCCACGTACCTGTCATTTTCTCCCAGAAATACCACATTTCACTTGGAAATTGGGCCTGTTACTTCCAAAAAGATGATATTTTCTCCCAGGCATACCTGTTTTCTTCAAACTACCGCACGTTTTCTCCCAAAAAGACTAGATGACAAGACCAAATAGGACACTTGCAACCAAGAATAGGACATCTTCTCCCACTAATACCACTTGTCTCCCAAGGATAGGACATTTTCCCTAAATGCTATGGCAGTTCTGCTAAGAAATACTCCTTTCCTTCCCTAAATGGGACATATGCACCCACAAAGACCACGACTCCGAGAAATTCCTCCCAGTTACACTCCATTACATTCCTCATGATGACACTTACTCCCAGACTTTTGGCATTTTACTGCGGAAAGACCATTTCGATCCAGAATATATGCCATTGGCCCTCACAAACACCGATTGCCTCACAAAGATGTGGCACATCCCACCAGAAAGACCATTGCTAGCCCCCA
>NW_011245883.1:0-557 GCF_000146605.3 Meleagris gallopavo | reverse complement strand
GGAATTTGAGCAGGAACTTCAGCTGAATTGGGCAGTAGCACTAGTCATGAGTCCCTCTGTGTAGAACTAATAAAATATTCCTGGTGACAGGTAGCATAAAATACTATAGAGCACCTGTGGAAAGAAATGAAATTAACCCCTTCTGATTTTGTCATTCTTCTATTCATCTTTACACTGCGTGCATACATTCATAGCACATAGTTCATCCATAGTGATAGAAATGATAAGAAATGTGAAGAAAGTTAGAACTAGAGTTGGAGACTGAATTTTTATAAAAAAGAATAAAGCTAGACATGAATATTTACCTACTGCTTCTG
Source organism: Meleagris gallopavo (assembly GCF_000146605.3). NCBI lineage: Eukaryota > Metazoa > Chordata > Aves > Galliformes > Phasianidae > Meleagris > Meleagris gallopavo. The sequence goes on along the minus strand of NW_011245883.1, from coordinate 240 downwards.
TATCCTGCTGGGCCAAAACCTTGACTGGCTCTATGAGAACAGTACTGTGTGCTCCCCTCTGCTCCCAACCTCCTCCTTCAGCCTGGTTGTTATGCTCAAGGCCTTGTTTAGGACCGATAACACAGTATTGCTAAATACTTTGACTATGAGCTAATCATCTTAGCCCACAAATAGTGAGCAGCCCAAGAACCCCTTTAGCTTTAATCCTCATAACAAGACTGCATGTGACCTCCTCAATTA
>NW_011245882.1:0-443 GCF_000146605.3 Meleagris gallopavo | reverse complement strand
GGGTGGTTGGACTGGATGATCTTGGAGATCTTTTTCCAGCCTTGCTAATTCTATGGTTCTATGAAAGGCATCTGCTGGGTGAGTGCTTTGCTGGGTGAGCAGGCAGCTGTTGCCACATCCACGGGGATGGGAGGCTTTTTAACCTTAACCTTGTCTTTCATGTCTGGTGCCCAGTAAGTCATGTTGTTTTAAAGCAGCATCTCGATTTCTGCAGCCACCAGAGCTCTCCCCCATGCTTCTCCCTGTGACGTGAGACCGCGTCGAAGGCCTTGCAGAAGTCTGGGTGGGTGAAGTCAATTGCTCTTTCTTTCCCCCCCAGTGCTGGAAATGGCGGGGAACGGGACTGTGGGACGTCCCAGCAGTGGGTTCCTACCTCAGCAGAACCGAACGGCTGTTCTGGTCCATGTATGTGGAGTGAATCTGACACTAATTAGAGGAATGAG
>NW_011245881.1:0-334 GCF_000146605.3 Meleagris gallopavo | reverse complement strand
TTGTTGGGGTTTTTTGTTTTTTTGTTTTGTTTTGTTTGTTTTTTTTTTGTCTTTGAAAGGCTTCATGGAATGTTAATACTGCTTGTGCTAAGGAGTTTGTGGTGCAGGTCCAGTCTGCAGCACAGTGGCATGGGCAGTGCTGGGGCTGGGCTGGGCTGGGCTGGCTCAGCCCAGCTTATTGCTTTGATGTGTTTCTCTTTTTCTCTGTATGAAATGAATTTTTTTTCCAGGACTCTGGTGACTAAGCTGAAATACCTGAGTTTGGCATCCAGCTGTTTTACACAATACCTGTGGCACAGTGTTGAATGTCTCGAGTGCTGCCCTCTGCACCTCT
>NW_011245880.1:0-520 GCF_000146605.3 Meleagris gallopavo | reverse complement strand
CAACTTGATCTAGCTGTGGATGGTCAGCATGGGGGAGTCGGATCACATCGCAAACCTACCTGCATACAAGCAGCGCACCAACATGGGGTGCATGATGTTCATTACCTGCTGGACACATCTCACACCACTGACTGGAGGAGCCCAGGCAATCCTTCAACTCCATCAGGCTGCAAAAATGAAATCAGAAGAGACGCAGAACAGAATTTAAAACACAACAAGGATGCACACAATGCCCTTAAAAAACACCCACCGCATGGATGCAATTAGCACATAGCCCTATTAATTACAGCCATCCAGCTTGAGATCCTCCCTCCAGAAAAGCAGAGCTCACAGCTCTGAAAGAAAGCAGGAATCACTCACCCCATTCTAAGGGCTCACCCCACACCCCAAAGGAAGCAGTCTCCAGATTCACATGCTGCTCTTACACCTAGCAGCCCTTCAGTGCACTTGGGATCCCACAAAAAGAGAAGATCACAGCCCTGAAAGAAAAAAAGAAACCACTTACCCCATTCCAAGGACC
>NW_011245879.1:0-421 GCF_000146605.3 Meleagris gallopavo | reverse complement strand
GAAAAACACAATGGCAGAAAGCACAAAACAAATTCACCTGGTTTTAAGGCAAAGCAAGGAAAGAGCAGGATAGAAAGAAATTTATGTGCTAGAAGAAGTAAGATTGTAATTTTTGTTGTCTTTTTTTTCTTTTTTTTTTTTCTTCATGGTTGTTTTTCTTAATAATAAACAAGTTATTTTAAACAGTCCTGGCTATGTTCTATATTGTAAAGTAATTCTCAGCCTGCCTTTCTCATACTTCTCATACTGGTTTGTAACAGTAAAGGAAAAGAGAAGCGTGACTGACTTCAGGTCACTCACCTACAGCAAGGGGAAGAAGCAAACAAGCATCTTCACCAGAAGTTAGCAATGCCAAACAGGCAATTTCCCCTGTGACCACACTTCTGTCTCAGGAAACCATTAGTACAGAAGTTTCAGCAAG
>NW_011245878.1:0-411 GCF_000146605.3 Meleagris gallopavo | reverse complement strand
CCCCGCCACACAGCGGGCTACAGAACACCAGAGGCACCGCCAAAGGTACGCGGGGTCCGCAGCCGGCACGGGAGCAGAGCTGCCAGCGAGTCCTGGCACCGAGCGGGCCAGACCCAGCACGGGGGACCATCTCAGGGGCCTGCCCTCCCGGTGTGGGGGCTGGGGACAGCGACGACATTTTCCATCTCCCGCCTCCCTCCTGCCCTGAGCCAGTGGGAGCAGCGGCAGAAGCAGAGTGTGACCTGCTTTTCCTTTGCCCTGCAGAGCGAGTTGCTGTCTGGGATGCGGTGGCTGCCTACGTCCAAGAGCAGCTCCTGCTGCGCAAGGTGGGTCGGCGCCTTCTTGCCACTTGTCTGCTTGGAGGGCTGGGGAGTGCCCTCGCCTTGGGCCGCGGGACTCAAGGACTCTTCC
>NW_011245877.1:0-589 GCF_000146605.3 Meleagris gallopavo | reverse complement strand
ACCCATCATGCTACTGATGCCATTGGAGTGAGTGGATTGCGCTGATTACGCAGCGAGCGGCGGAGTGGGGAATCCTCAACCGTCCAGGAATCCTAGAGGTGATCATGGACTGGCCTAGAAGGACAAAAAGTTTGGAATACCGCCAGCAGAAGAGATATCACGTGCTAAAGAGGCCCCACCATATAATGAACTACCAGAAAATGAGAAGACATACACCCTATTCACAGATGGATCGTGTTGTATTGTGGGGAAACACCGCAGATGGAAAGCCGCTGTGTGGAGTCCCACACGACAAGTTGCAGAGGCCACTGAAGGAAAAGGAGAATTGAGCCAATTTGCAGAGGTAAAGGCTGTCCAACTGGCCTTGGATGTTGCTGAACGGGAGAGGTGGCCAATGCTTTATGTTTACACTGACTCATGGATGGTGGCAAATGCTCTATGGGGTGGTTACAGCAGTGGGAGCAAAACAACTGGCAAAGAAAGGGTAAACCTATTTGGGCTGCTGAGCTGTGGAAAGATATTGCTGCCTGAACAAACAATATGGTTATAAAGGTGCGTCACGTAGATGCCCATGTGCCCAAGAATAGGG
>NW_011245876.1:0-665 GCF_000146605.3 Meleagris gallopavo | reverse complement strand
AGATCAGCCGTGGGCCTGACGTGGCGCAGATGGAGGTAGAGTATGAAGCTCTGATTGGTCTTTGTTCCCTGACTTGAGCCAGCAGAGTGAGCTGCAGATGTGCTCTCCAGCTTTTCAAGAGAGGGAGAGTCCTTGCGGCTCTATTGGTGTCCCTGAAGAGCTGCCCTAAAAGCTTTACTTCCTTGCTACGGGCATTGAGAGGGCCGTGAAAGTCGTAGTACTGACAGAATGAGGTCCGGCCTAATAAACGTGCAGAAGCATTTTCCCCATCCTGCCTGGATTTGTCACCCAAAGACAAAGTGTTGTTCTCGTCTTCACCAAGTTAAAGGCAGGTGGTGCTTCTAGTGAGCCAAGGATTGGGTCAGTGGACCGGGTCCTGTGTCCAGCCCACGGCTGAGGTCTCCGGGCAGTGGGTTACAGGAAGTGAGCAGACTCTTACGCTCCTCTTTGGCAAGCCAGTAGTGCAAGTGTGGCAAGTTTATAAAACTGCCGGAGCCGTCTCGGTTGTGGTGTTGGTCCTCTTAGTGTGGCCAGAGAGAGATGCATCTTTGCATTGCCTGGGGATACTGCTGCGCACCGGGAAGAGAAACAGCTGTTCTTAGACTTGCAGTTTCTTGTTAAGCGCTCGCGATAAGGACCGAATGCATCTCCTGCAGCTTTCTCTG
>NW_011245875.1:0-441 GCF_000146605.3 Meleagris gallopavo | reverse complement strand
TGCTGAGAAGGACGCAGGCGTCCTGGCGGGCAAAAAGCTTCACCTGAGCCAGCAGTGAGAGCTGGGCTTGTTCAGTCTGGAGAAGAGAATACTCTGGGGACACCTGATGTGGCCTTCCAGGAATTAGATGGGAACTGCTAAGCAGGAGGGAAGGCAGCTTTTAACATGGGGAGAGAGCAACAGAGCAAAGGGGAAGAGTTTTCAACAAAAAAGAGTGGACATTTAGTTCAGGTATCAGAGAGAAATTTATCAGTGAGAGGGTGATGAGGTGCTGGAACAGCCGCCCAGAGAGGCTGCGGATGCCCCGTCCATCCCTGTGGATGAGGGGTTCAAGGCCAGGCTGGCTGGGGCGCTGGGCAGCCCCAAAAGAGGGGAACTGATCCCATGGATCGAGCCGTGCTGGAGCCCGGCAGAGTCAGGCAAAGTGCGCCTTTGCTTCTC
>NW_011245874.1:0-532 GCF_000146605.3 Meleagris gallopavo | reverse complement strand
GTAGGGGCAGCATGTGAACCTGGGGAGTGCTTCCTTTCGGAGTATGCCTTGTTGTTTGGTGATGGAGAGTAGTTGTAGTGTATTTTTTTTTTTTTCCTTCTCCTCCATTGTGGAGCTGCTCTCTCTCTTTTTCAGCAGGGAACCCTGAGCGTACTTAAGGGCTGGTAGGTATTTGGACCTGGAAGCTGCTTCCTTCACTTGAGAGTGTGGGGGAGTATTGGTCCTTGGAATGGGGTAAGTGGTTTCTTTTTTCTTTCAGGGCTGTGATCTTCTCTTTTTGGGGGATCCCAAGTGCACTGAAGGGCTGGTAGGTGTAAGAGCAGCATCTGAATCTGGAGACTGCTTCCTTTGGGGTGTGGGGTGAGCCCTTAGAATGGGGTGAGTGATTCCTGCTTGATTTCAGAGCTGTGAGCTCTGCTTTTCTGGAGGATCTCAAGCTGGATGGCTGTAATTAATAGGGCTATGTGCTAATTGCATCCATGCGGTGGGTGTTTTAAGGGCATTGTGTGCATCCTCGTTGTGTTTAAATGAT
>NW_011245873.1:0-466 GCF_000146605.3 Meleagris gallopavo | reverse complement strand
TAAGCCCTGACATTATATACATAGAAAGTATTTTTTCTTTGATGTTTTACTGAAAAGCTGTTACCTAGTATGATAGCTAAAACAAAACAGGGAAGAACCACCCACCTTTGGATTAAAGCTCTTTTAATAAAAATAGCACAAACAGTTTGCAATTTATGGGTGTGGGGGAGGGGGAGATTTAATTTTGAACTGTGGAAAATAAAGGCAGTCTTAACATTAGGAGATTTTTGGAAAATCATATTTATTTTCTATAATTTTTTGTTGTCACTAACTGGTACTAAAGTAAACCATTGGTGCCTTCACTAGAGAAAGCACTGCAATAAAATAAACAAATGAAATAAATAGTGTAAGGGGTTTACCTTATTTAGTACTTCTTAATTTTTATTTTTTATTTTAGTTAAAAGAGCATCAACGGCCTGATTTAAAAGTAGGGTCTTATATGCACGCCTCTACAAAAGTGTTCTTT
>NW_011245872.1:0-517 GCF_000146605.3 Meleagris gallopavo | reverse complement strand
GAGCAGGTCCAGAGAAGGGCCACGAAGATGATCAGAGGGCTGGAGCACCTCTCTTAGGAAAGGAAAATGGTTGAGGGGAACTGGGATTGTTTCTGTGGGAGAAGAGAAAGCTCTGGAGATAGCTCATGACAGCCTTGCAAGACTCAAAGGGAGCGCATAAGCAGGAGGGGGCAACGGCTGTTGAGGAGGGTGGATAGCGATAGGACAAGGGGAAATGGTTTTGAAGTGAGACAGGGGAGGTTTAGGTTGGTTATTAGGAGGCAGCTTTTCACGCACAGGGTGGTGACGCACTGGAATGTGTGCTTGAGAGTCACTTCCAGGATGATCTGCTCCATGATCCGTGACCAGCACAGAGGTGAGACTGACATGCTGGTAGTTCCCCGCATCACACTTTGTATCCTTCCTAAGAGGTGTGCTGTCACCTTTTTTCTCCTCACCAGGGACTTGACCTGACTGCCTCGACTTGTGAAATACCATGGAGAGTGGCTCGGTGACTGCAGCGGTGAATTCCCTCGGA
>NW_011245871.1:0-386 GCF_000146605.3 Meleagris gallopavo | reverse complement strand
GCCGATAAATAAGCAAGCAAATAAATAAATAAAATTAACAAACAATAAGTAACAATAAAAACAACATTTAAAAAACAAAGAGACAAATACGCGGGCACGTAAATAAATAAAAAATAAAAAAATTGAAATGAACAAATAACGGAATTATAAACAAACAGACAAACACGTGGACGCATAAACGAAAATGAATAAAAGAAATAAATGAAAAATAAATAAAATAACGAAAAAGTTAAAAAATAAAAAATAAAAAAACGATTAAAATGCAGGAAGAAATAAAGAAATAATAAGAATTTTAGAAATACAAACGAATAAATAAATAAATAGACAAATACGTGGACGCGTAAATAAAAATAATAAAGAAATGAAAATAAAAATAAAAAATAAAA
>NW_011245870.1:0-468 GCF_000146605.3 Meleagris gallopavo | reverse complement strand
GTAGTACCTGCCCATGTGTTCACCTACAACTGTCTTTTATGCAGTATTTCTCCTAGACTTAAAAACAAAAACCACCAACCAAACAAGACTTTTTTCCTCCCAACTTCCCCAAGTACCTAAAACAAAACTAGACCTCCTCAAAAACCTAAGGAAACAATTTCCATCACCCCATCATCCTTTCCTTGACAAGAATCCACAGCACACGATGTCGGTGGGATATTCAGCCACAGGAGCAGTAAATGATTAAGTTCAGCTGTTCAGTGAACAGCCGATGCCAGCCAGCTCATCGACAGCCTGGCAGCTCCTCAGACTGAACAGCTTCACAAGGTTTGCTAACGACCCACGCCACCAGCGTTTCACAAAAACCCGTACGGATGGGTGTTCTAAAGGCAGAACAGAACACTGACTCAGGAATAAGCTTGCTCCTGCTTTGCCATTTCACCTAGCCCTACCGATCATTTCACTCAT
>NW_011245869.1:0-586 GCF_000146605.3 Meleagris gallopavo | reverse complement strand
CAACCAAGAATAGGACATCTTCTCCCACTAATACCACTTCTCTCCCAAGGATAGGACATTTTCCCTAAATGCTATGGCAGTTCTGCTAAGAAATACTCCTTTCCTTCCCTAAATGGGACATATGCACCCACAAAGACCACGACTCCGAGAAATTCCTCCCAGTTCCTCCCAATTACACTCCATTTACATTCCTCACCATGACACTTACTCCCAGACTTTTGGCATTTTACTGCGGAAAGACCATTTCGATCCAGAATATATGCCATTGGCCCTCACAAACACCGATTGCCTCACAAAGATGTGGCACATCCCACCAGAAAGACCATTTCTAGCCCCCAAAAGATGGCATTTACTCCCAGAAACACCAGCTTTCTCACACATTCCTCACCTTTTCCCCCCACATAAGACCTTTCCACCCAGAAATGACAGTTCTCTTAGGAATACCTCCCAATTCCCCCTAATCTGCTACACCACACTCCGCACTATGACACTTTCTCCCCAAACTAGGACATTTTCTCCCAGAAAGGCCGCTTTTTCCCCCAAAGTACACCGTTGGCTTCCAAAAAGAACACATTCTCCCCAAGAA
>NW_011245868.1:0-333 GCF_000146605.3 Meleagris gallopavo | reverse complement strand
CCTTTGGGGTGTGGGGTGAGCCCTTAGAATGGGGTTGAGTGATTCCTGCTTGATTTCAGAGCTGTGAGCTCTGCTTTTCTGGAGGATCTCAAGCTGGATGGCTGTAATTAATAGGGCTATGTGCTAATTGCATCCATGCGGTGGGTGTTTTTTAAGGGCATTGTGTGCATCCTTGTTGTGTTTTAAATTACGTTCTGCGTCTCTTCTGATTTCATTTTGCAGCCTGATGGAGTTGAAGGATTGCCTGGGCTCCTCCAGTCAGTGGTGTGAGATGTGTCCAGCAGGTAATGAACATCATGCACCCCATGTTGGTGCGCTGCTTGTATGCAGGTA
>NW_011245867.1:0-496 GCF_000146605.3 Meleagris gallopavo | reverse complement strand
TGTTCATTACCTGCTGGACACATCTCACACCACTGACTGGAGGAGCCCAGGCAATCCTTCAACTCCATCAGGCTGCAAAATGAAATCAGAAGAGACGCAGAACATAATTTAAAACACAACAAGGATGCACACAATGCCCTTAAAAAACACCCACCGCATGGATGCAATTAGCACATAGCCCTATTAATTACAGCCATCCAGCTTCAGATCCTCCAGAAAAGCAGAGCTCACAGCTCTGAAATCAAGCAGGAATCACTCACCCCATTCTAAGGGCTCACCCCACACCCCCAAAGGAAGCAGTCTCCAGATTCACATGCTGCTCTTACACCTAGCAGCCCTTCAGTGCACTTGCCATCCCCCAAAAAGAGAAGATCACAGCCCTGAAAGAAAAAAAAACCACTTACCCCATTCCAAGGACCAATACTCCCCCACACTCTCAAGTGAAGGAAGCAGCTTCCAGGTCCAAATACCTACCAGCCCTTAAGTACGCTCAGGG
>NW_011245866.1:0-485 GCF_000146605.3 Meleagris gallopavo | reverse complement strand
TTGCCAATTTATTCCAATGCTTGCTGACCTGTTGGACAATCTCTGCAATAAACTGAGTTCCCTGGTTGAAGGGTATTGTTGCAGGACACCCAAACCTTGGAATAATCTCCTGCAACAGTACCTTGGTTATTTCTTTGGCTTTATTGGTCCTGCAAGGGACCCTCTTCTGCTCACCCTCTCGGGCATTGGTTAGAACTAGCATATACCAAAACCCTCCTTTTTCCTGGCAGTTCTGAAAAAATCAATTTGCAATTGTTGCCCTGAAAGGTTCCCTTTCCCAACAAGCCCCACTTGTACCCTGTTCCTGGTACTGGGGTTGCACAGTTACTTTCTGGTGTCTGTACCCCCCCGTGTTTGAGTATGTTCTTTTAGAACCAAATTCTAGAGAATACTAACGGGCACAACCGCTCGTTTGCTCTCTCCCCTCCTAAATCATTAATTAGATTCCTATCCTCTCTAGGGTACCTTGTAGGTTCTGACTAAGG
>NW_011245865.1:0-549 GCF_000146605.3 Meleagris gallopavo | reverse complement strand
GGATCGAAATGGTCTTTCCGACAGTAAAATGCCAAAAGTCTGGGAGTAAGTGTCATGATGAGGAATGTAATGGAGTGTAACTGGGAGGAACTGGGAGGAATTTCTCGGAGTCGTGGTCTTTGTGGGTGCATATGTCCCATTTAGGGAAGGAAGGAGTATTCTTAGCAGAACTGCCATAGCATTTAGGGAAAATGTCCTATCCTTGGGAGACAAGTGGTATTAGTGGGAGAAGATGTCCTACTCTTGGTTGCAAGTGTCCAATTTGGTCTTGTCATCTAGTCTTTTTGGGAGAAAACGTGCGGTAGTTTGAAGAAAACAGGTATGCCTGGGAGAAAATACCATCTTTTTGGAAGCACAGGCCCAATTTCCAAGTGAAATGTGGTATTTCTGGGAGAAAATGACAAGTACGTGGGAGAAAAGTGGACAATTGTGGGAAAGACTGACTTCTCTTGGAGGGCAAGTGTGGTATTTTTGGTGTGAAAAGGGGTCCTTTGGGGAGAAAACGGGGTGTAGATGGGAGAAAATGTCCTGTTGAGGAGTGCCTAGCAG
>NW_011245864.1:0-306 GCF_000146605.3 Meleagris gallopavo | reverse complement strand
TGGTGTAACGTTCACTTAGGTATATGTGAAGAGGTGACTGATTAACAACACTATTAAATGTCACTGTAATTTTTTTGTCAATGTTTGTCCTGATGTTTTGCAAGTAATATCTCGTGCTTATTTAAATTACCTGTCTGTGTATATTAAGTAAAAATAATTTTGGCTCTGTTAAGATGTGATATATGTTCTGGGGAGTTCAGTACTTGATGTCTTGGTCCCCCTAGCATCCACAAAGTAGCATTTCTTTTGTTTTTAACTGCAGAACACTCGCTGAGTGCTTCTGCTAATGGAGAATACGCAGGGTTC
>NW_011245863.1:0-436 GCF_000146605.3 Meleagris gallopavo | reverse complement strand
GTAGAGGCAGATGAGAGCCCACGTCGCCTTGGCCAGCAGCGCCCTCCCGTCGATGGGGCTCAGGTTGGAGGGGCCCAGGTCAAGCTCCATGGTGAGCAGCGCAGGCCAAGACTGTGTGCAGTATGCGGGGAGGCCCCTCAGTGCCCTCCACAAAGCACAGCCCATCCCCTGCCCTTTGGCATCTGTGGACAGCTTCCCTCCCAGGCCATGGGCAGGAGCATGAAAGCAAAGCGCCGTGGGAGCAGGGGGAGTCCCTCACCAGAAGGAAAGGAGAGGGTGAACTTGTTTGGGGGGCTCGCCTAGGACTCCCTCTCCGTAGCGCTGTATTTCTCAACCCGTCACGCCATCATTTATGTCCACGTGGAGCACGTACCAGTGCTGCTGCCAGCTGGCCCTGCAGAGCAGGGAGCCTGACTTTGTCTTGCTCCCTCGCTTT
>NW_011245862.1:0-519 GCF_000146605.3 Meleagris gallopavo | reverse complement strand
GAGCCCGGCACAATAGGGTTCCCCCAGAGCTCTGAATTGCGCTTCATGGTACCCAGAAGGCTGCCTATCCTCTTTGTTCTGTGTCTTGCTTGTCTCTGGTCTTGCACTGTTTTCACTATTACATTCTCTTGTCCTCCGATTTTTGTGTTCCTTGCCCCATTCTCTTGGCCTAATGACCCCTTGGCTTTGTGTTGCCACATTCATGTCGGCATTCAGTTTTGGCGTTCCCTGCCGTATTGTCTGGGCCGTCATCCTTGGCATTTCCTTCCATGTTCTCTTGGCCCTTGCCTTTGCCTGGGCATTCCCTTGCCCTCCTGTTTTTGTGGCAACACCTGGGGCGGGGTGCAGCCCTGCGAGCACAGCTGGGGGCAGTTTGGCTGTGGAGTGGGGCAGAGCCAGGCTCCGCCCCTCCCTGATCCCATGTAAGGGCTGGGAAGAGTAGGGGCAGCATCTGAACCTGGGGAGTGCTTCCTTTGGAGTATGCCTTGTTCTTTGGTGATGGAGTGAGTGATTTTTTTT
>NW_011245861.1:0-707 GCF_000146605.3 Meleagris gallopavo | reverse complement strand
AAGGGCGCTGGGCCGGGATAAAAGAGGCCTCGGTGGCTGTGAAGTGTCCAGAGACAGCCATGCCCCAGGGGAGAGAGCACATTTTGAGCGGGAACCTACGTCCCTGTGAGGTCCCCCAGAGTACACAGGGAAGTCCTGTGAGTGCTGCAGCACGCTGGGAAGCATCCAGAGCACACTGGGAATCCTCAGCTGGGCCAGTTCTGCAAAGATCCCGTGCGCATCACCTTCATAGAGGAGGCTCGCACCAAGGGAGCCTTCCCAGAAAGGGAAAAGGGCGGCAAACCACCACAGCAAGATCTGCTGGGGAAGGGTGGGAGGCCGTGAGGCACGGTGGCTCACACTCCCTGGTCTGTTTCGTCCCTCTGATTATGACTGCTGACTGGTAGTTCAGGCCGGCAGCCATGAAGTCGCTGATTGAAGCCTGTGGGCTGTCAAACGGGACTTTGGGGCACTGGCGTGGTGTCACGGCTCCAGCCCGGTGCAGCCCGGTGCTGTGACTAAGGGGGTGGAGGGACAAACGAACCCGTGAACCAGGAAAGGGGGAAGAGAGGTAGTGAAAAGGTAGGGAGATGGGCCTAACAACAAAACAGCGGCAACGAGCTCAGGGAGAAAATACTACTTTTCTAAGTATGACGGCGGAATGCAAGATTCAGAAAACAGATGAGGTTTTCCAAAAGCAAGCGTCGACGTCTTGCACCTTGGAAGGA
>NW_011245860.1:0-538 GCF_000146605.3 Meleagris gallopavo | reverse complement strand
CCTTTCCGATGGAAAGCCGATGACTGTGTGGAATTTCCCCGGTAAAGCTGCGGGGCCTTCTTCCACTTCTATGTCCCTGCTCTCTGTCACGATGGCAGAGCTGCTGTGGCCCTCGCCTCTGGGCCTGTGCCTCCTCCAGGCTGAGCAGCTTTGTGGCAGCAGAAGACACCCACACAGACTTGGGTGCTGATAGAGAACTGCGCGCTGTAAGATAAAACCACAGGTAAGAGCGAGGATCAGAAAGCGGCAGCACGGCCATCACAGTTCTGGGGCAGGTGCTGTATTTTTCCCAGACTTGCTTATCCGAGCCACTGGAAGAAGAAGAGCTCAAAATAACCATGTGGTCAGAGGTGTGTTTATGGCAAAATGAAGAGCAGCTCACTGTATCGAAACAGGCAAACAAAATCCCTAGAAAATGGGGGCAGGGAACTGAGAGAGCTTCACTGCCGCACTTTCATCAAGCTTCACCTGCGTGCAAAACATCAGAACGACAGTGACGGTTTTCTTCTTGTCAAGTTTGGGTTTGCGCATTCTCAGC
>NW_011245859.1:0-369 GCF_000146605.3 Meleagris gallopavo | reverse complement strand
GTGAGGTCTGTGCTGTATGTAAGCCACGTTATTGGCTCTTCCTGGATGAGACTTTCTCATCCAGAAGCTACGTACAGGGGCTACAACGATCCACAGCCCTTAATGCATGAAGCAGAAGGATATATTCATCAGAATGGCTGACCAAGGTAGAAGTCTCCATCACTTCTTTCTAAGTTTAGGTTACCACTTTGCTGCTCTTCAGGTAGAGAAAGAATTGGGAATTTTTCAATGAATTTCAAGGGAAGGCTAAAAAATTGTTTCTGTTTCTGGTCAAGAGCTTTTCAGATGGAAAATGACATAAAAGGGGGAACACTTCACAGGAACATAGGATGACACAAATGTGACCAACAAATGCAAGGAAAGGCTGCA
>NW_011245858.1:0-496 GCF_000146605.3 Meleagris gallopavo | reverse complement strand
GGGGCTGATCAACTTGATTTCCTCCCAGCCGGTGGCATCTAATGTCTCAGCTAATCAAAAGAAGACGTTCTCCTGCTCGAGCAAGTGACAACAGTAAGACCACATCACGTTTTGCCTTGTGGCATTACTTACGTGACCATGGAGAAGATATGAAGGAGTGGCATAAACAACCTACTCCTGTACTTCAAGCACGGGTAAGAGAGTTACAAGACAAATCAACCACCAAGGTGAACTTCTCCAAAAAGGTGATTGCTCCAGTTGCTGCAGACAATGAAGGTAACAAATAGAGGGGCCCTGCCCCAGCCAGGGGGGGGAAAGGGATAATAGAGTTTATTGGACTGTGTGGATTAGATGGCCTGGCACATCAGAATCACGAAAATATAAGGCCCTGGTGGATACTGGTGCACAGTGCACTCTAATGCCCTCGAGTCACCAAGGGACAAAATCAATTTATGTTCATGGGGTGACTGGAGGTTCCCAAGAGCTGACTATGTTG
>NW_011245857.1:0-504 GCF_000146605.3 Meleagris gallopavo | reverse complement strand
GAAAACAGTGCAAGACCAGAGACAAGCAAGACACAGACAAAGGGGATAGGGCAACCTTCTGGGCACCATGAAGCGCAATTCAGAGCTCTGGGGGGAACCCCTATTGGTGCCCGGGGCTCTGGGAATGGGTAAACGCTGGCGGGTGTGCATCGCCCTTACCTGCTGGGCAGACAATGACCAGTCAGCAAAGTGAGGTTCCGGGGCATGCCGGGAAATGCAGATTCCACTTCCTTGCTGTTTCCACAGAGACCAACACATCTCTCCGGGCAGTTGTTACGGCACTTGGGAGCACCGCAGCTCTGCTGCCACCTGTTGGACACAATACAGTCATGAAGGCACTGCCCTGCATCCGGGCCTCTTGCACAAACCTGTGCTCCTTGCTCGGAGCACATGGCTGCACTCTGTGCACGATGTTGCTTACCACCAGAGAAGGCTCAGCTACCCAACACCATTTTTGCTTCCATCTTGTCTGAGAACTGCTCATTATGCACAGCCCTCATCTTT
>NW_011245856.1:0-437 GCF_000146605.3 Meleagris gallopavo | reverse complement strand
AAGGGAACCTGGTAACAGACCTTTCAATACCTCAAGGAAAGAACAAGGGACAATGGAGGTGAAATCTAGGAAATGTCTTGTACAGTGAGGGTGCTGAGGCAGCGGCACAGGTTGCCAGAGACATGGTGGATGTGCTGGCCCTTTCAAGGTGAGCCTGGCTCAGACTCTGAGCAACTTCATCTAGCTGTGGATGGTCAGCATGGGGGAGTCGGATCACATCGCAAACCTACCTGCATACAAGCAGCGCACCAACATGGGGTGCATGATGTTCATTACCTGCTGGACACATCTCACACCACTGACTGGAGGAGCCCAGGCAATCCTTCAACTCCATCAGGCTGCAAAATGAAATCAGAAGAGACGCAGAACATCATTTAAAACACAACAAGGATGCACACAATGCCCTTAAGAAACACCCACCGCATGGATGCAATTAG
>NW_011245855.1:0-464 GCF_000146605.3 Meleagris gallopavo | reverse complement strand
GTCCACCAGGACTCCCCGAGTCCTCCGCAGGGCTGCTCCAAGGGCTTCTACGCCCTACTTTGTACAAGCATCTGGGTTTCCCCTTCATCAGGGACATCAACAGTGGGGGTTTGAGTGCACCCCTTAAAGGGACACCAAGCTGTGGGCTGCAGTGACACAGCAGAGGGACGGGATGCCATCCACAGAGACCTCAACAGGCTGAGCAGTGGGCACAAATCCAAGTGCGGGGTCAGTAGCTGGGATGAGGGAACACCCACCACCAAAACATGCCAGGGGATGAAAGGACTGAGCGTAGTCCTGCTCCATAAGGCCTGGGAGTAGTGGTGGGTGGGAGCTGGACATAAGCCAGCAGTGGGCCCTTCCAGCCCAGAAAGCCAACCGTATCCTGGGCTGCATCCAAAGATGCGCAGTCAGCGGGCGAAGGGAGGAGATCCCCATCCCTCTGCTCTGCGCTGGTCAGGCCT
>NW_011245854.1:0-494 GCF_000146605.3 Meleagris gallopavo | reverse complement strand
TTTGTTTCTATTTTCTAATTTTTTTATTTTTTTATTTTATTTTTACGTTGTCCCGCGTATTTGTCTTCTTTGTTTTTTAAATTGTTTGTTTTTATTGTTTACTTATTGTTGTTATTTTATTTATTTTATTTTGTCTTGCTTATTTATCGGCTCGCTCGCTCGCTCGCTCGCTCATTTATTTATTTATTTATTCATTCATTCATTCATTCATTCATTCATTCATTCATTCATTCATTCATTCATTCATTCCTCGTGTTTTATTTCTTATCGATTTTTCCCCTTTTTAATTTTCGTTTTATCGATCTTTAGGTGTTCCGTCCCCGTCCCCGCCCCGCCCCGTCCCGTCCCGTCCCGTCCCGTCCCCGGTTTCGCGATTTGTTGATTGATTGATTGATTGATTGGATTGGATTGGATTTTTGTTGTTGTTGTTGTTTATGTGTGTACTTGTTCGTCTATTTATTTTTGATTTCTATTTTTATCTTTTAATTTTCGTA
>NW_011245853.1:0-413 GCF_000146605.3 Meleagris gallopavo | reverse complement strand
GGCCCAGACAATACGGCAGGGAACGCCAAAACTGAATGCCGACATGAATGTGGCAACACAAAGCCAAGGGGTCATTAGGCCAACAGAATGGGGCAAGGAACACAAAAATAAGGAGGACAAGAGAAATGTAATAGTGAAGACAGTGCAAGACCAGAGACAAGCAAGACACAGAACAAAGAGGATAGGCAGCCTTCTGGGCACCATGAAGCGCAATTCAGAGCTCTGGGGGAACCCTATTGTGCCGGGCTCTGGAATGGGTAAACGCTGGCGGGTGTGCATCGCCCTTACCTGCTGGGCAGACAATGACCAGTCAGCAAAGTGAGGTTCCGGGGCATGCCGGGAAATGCACATTCCACTTCCTTGCTGTTTCCACAGAGACCAACACATCTCTCCGGGCACTTGTTACGGCACTT
>NW_011245852.1:0-462 GCF_000146605.3 Meleagris gallopavo | reverse complement strand
ATGTTTTGATTATCTGTTTCTGAACTGATGACTATCAGTTACTGAACTGGGCTCAATTTTTAAGGTAAAAAAAAATTTAGTATCTTAGTAACATGAAGATCAGACTTCACTGGTGCTTAGTAACAGCTGCTCATGCTAGACTGAGATGTATTTCTGGCTACCTAAATAGCCACTTCTCATGGCCTAAAAAACACCTCTAAATTCCTTCCCAGAGATGCTATCAACTCTGCAGAAGAGCTTTTTAGGGCACGTCCTACCAGAAGAGCTTCTGTAACAGTATCTGTCAGACATTTCCTTCTCTCTCCTTTCATTCTGTTTACATTCTCATACTTGCAGAATTCAGGCCCTTCAATGGCTCTTCTCTTTGCTCTCCAGGTGATAGCCAAAGGCAGGATCCTTTTCAGTGGAAAGAAGCAGGTGCCAATCCCGCAGCATGAGAGTGAGTACCTCATGAAAGTTATG
>NW_011245851.1:0-478 GCF_000146605.3 Meleagris gallopavo | reverse complement strand
ACGTATTCCACCCTGTCTTACTTAAGCCATAAAGATCAATCATTTTGATTTCAATTAGTCCAGAAATGTAGGCAGAGGATTATCCCTAACGCAGTTGTTGTCAACCTGTATGCCAAATGTCAACGTGCATTTCAAGACATTTGATAGTCCAGGGAATTACTGGGGAGCTGCATGTAGGAAATGCACTAGGAAAAGATTGACCCATCAATATGTTGTGAATCAGAAAGAATCCGAAAGATTTCTTACAGAACAAAAGAAGGAATCAGAGTAGGAAAATCAGTCCGTCACAACCAGCAATCTAGATTGCTGAGAATAGTAAGAATTCCTATTGTGTTCAAGCTGATCCTTCAGTTTTAGGCAACAGCATAAGCAAATGTAGCAACTGTAACAGCAAGATCCAGTAGCCCAGGCCAGACTAGTTGAGCATATAATCTCTCGGCCATAGCTAATATCTAGAGGCTGCTTTAAATGTAGCTTC
>NW_011245850.1:0-496 GCF_000146605.3 Meleagris gallopavo | reverse complement strand
TACACCAGGTCGCACAGGTAGGCATCCAGGCGAGACTTGAATATCTCCAGAGAAGGAGACTCCACAATCTCCCTGGGCAGCCTGTTCCAGTGCTCCGTCACCCTCACCGTGAAGAAGTTCTTATGCACATTCATGCGAAACTTCCTGTGCTGCAGCTTATGTCCGTTTCCCCTCGTCCTGTCTCCACGTACTACTGAAAAGAGACTGGCCTCACCACTATGGCCGCCACACCTCAGATATTTATAAACCTGGATCAGATCCCCTCTCAGTCGTCTTTTCTCAAGGCTAAACAGACCCAGTTCACTTAGCCTTTCTTCATAGGGGAGATGCTCCAGGCCCTTCACCATCTTTGTGGCCCTCCGCTGGACTCTTTCCAAGAGATCCCTGTCTTTTTTTGTACTGGGGAGCCCAGAACTGGACACAGTACTCCAGATGAGGCCTTACCAGGGCAGAGTAGAGGGGGGAGGATCACCTCCCTCGACCTGCTGGACACGCT
>NW_011245849.1:0-507 GCF_000146605.3 Meleagris gallopavo | reverse complement strand
AAATAATTTTAATCTCTCAAAATGTGATTTTTATGTATGTTATGTATTTTGGTTAGCAGAACTTGTCTTATACTGCATTTGGACACAGATGTGAGATTTTTATGTATTTAAGTAGTTTACTGACATATGAACTTGATACAAATATAAAAGATTATAAGTTCCATATGAACAATCAAAATTTCTATTTTTAGCTTTTCGCCATCTACTTCCATTTGAAAATAACTATCTTGTCCTGTAAGACTTGTTCAACATTGTTGTGGTGGTCTTGGAAAGCAGGATTTTTCTGATGAAATTTGAAAAATCAGTGTGTTTTCTTAATGGAAGACATTTCAGTGCTGGTGAACACTTATTTGTGTTTTAAGTACAGAGAGTTAGTATTGTTTCCTAGTCTATTTTGACTTTCACTTCACAGTTAAGCATACGTATACCTGAATGGAGAAAACAGTTCAGATAAGTGATATTTATTACTTGAATACCTATCAAATGTTACAAACTCCCACATACCAG
>NW_011245848.1:0-417 GCF_000146605.3 Meleagris gallopavo | reverse complement strand
TTCTTACGCACATTCGTAGCAAAACTTCCTGTGCTGCAGCTTTATGTCCGTTTCCCCTCGTCCTGTCTCCACGTACCACTGAAAAGAGACTGGCCTCACCACTATGGCCGCCACACCTCAGTATATTTATAAACCTGGATCAGGTCCCCTCTCAGTCGTCTTTTCTCAAGGCTAAACAGACCCAGTTCACTTAGCCTTTCTTCATAGGGGAGATGCTCCAGGCCCTTCACCATCTTTGTGGCCCTCCGCTGGACTCTTTCCAAGAGATCCCTGTCTTTTTTGTACTGGGGAGCCCAGAACTGGACACAGTACTCCAGATGAGGCCTTACCAGGGCAGAGTAGAGGGGGAGGATCACCTCCCTGACCTGCTGGACACGCTCTTTTTAATGCACCCCAGAATGC
Source organism: Meleagris gallopavo (assembly GCF_000146605.3). Taxonomy (NCBI): domain Eukaryota; kingdom Metazoa; phylum Chordata; class Aves; order Galliformes; family Phasianidae; genus Meleagris; species Meleagris gallopavo. The sequence goes on along the minus strand of NW_011245848.1, from coordinate 15 downwards.
CATTGGCCTTTTTGG
>NW_011245847.1:0-483 GCF_000146605.3 Meleagris gallopavo | reverse complement strand
ACCCCTGTGCTCATCTCGTCCACGGCCTGCGCAGCGATGTCTGTAAGCTAGGCTTCAGCGTGCCTGAAGCACGCTCCGGAGCCACCTGAGCTTTCGGCACAAAGGCTGGGGAAGATGTAGCCACCACTTTCTGCTGCTGAGGAGCTCCTCCAACCAAAGCAGTCTTTGCTGTGTGTGCCTGCTTGATTTCTACATCCACGCAGTGCAACAGAAGCATCACCTAGAAAGAACAGGCTGCCCCTTTGACATCCACGCTTTTAGGAGTACATGCACGTATCGTTACGTATCTTGTTATCTTGATACACGTGCGTCTGTTACCTCGTGCTGTCGTGCTTTAACCCGGCAGCCTGAAAAACACCCCTCTCTCACAGGCCCCAGGCCGGGAGCCGGGATAAAGGAGGGAAGGTGACGGTGCGACAACTCAAGGGGCTGAGAGCAAGACACTTTATCGGGGAAAGCAAAAGCCAGGCCCGCGCGACAAGG
>NW_011245846.1:0-449 GCF_000146605.3 Meleagris gallopavo | reverse complement strand
AAAGAGACTAAGATCAGTATGGGCACAGAATTCCAAGGACATGCAATCATTTCATCTAAAATATTAAACATCACTATCAGTTCACTTTAAGCCAGGTATTAAAGTATCTGGCCTGCCTTCAAAATAACTGTCAATTTTACCTTGGGAGAATTTTTCTAATAGCAACCTCTGAAATAATTTACTTTATTAGTTATGTTAACTTAGAGAATTGAACTTCTGAATCACAAAGCCACTCTTAGATGTTCTTTCAGTTTGATTGCTTTGCTGCTCCATTTTTACTTAGTGTTAAAATTGTGATCAGTTCCTTTTAGGGTGTTGTTCTTTTTTTCTGAAATGAAGAAGTAGATATATAGAATTAGAAAATCATTTAGGCTGGAAAACATCTTCAAGATCATCAAGTTCAACTATCAGTGTGGACTACTGAACCCAGTTGCTGGGCAGTGACATTT
>NW_011245845.1:0-476 GCF_000146605.3 Meleagris gallopavo | reverse complement strand
CTCAGACAGCTTCATTGGGAAAGTTTATCTGTTTCACCAGTACTGTCTGAAAGCGTGACCTTGAAAAGTCCAGGCGGACGGCCAATACTCTAGGATATTTGTAAACTTTGAGCCTTGCTATCTTGTTTACTAGTAAAAGAAAAAAAAAGAGAAAAAAATGCTTTCTCTACTGAAACTGCCTTTTAAGGGGCTGCATGCCACTGTCTCTTCTTTCTTAATGCTAAAAACATACTGGGCCTTAATTAAGTTCACCACTTTGCTCTATGGAGCAATAGGTATATATAGCCAATTGATGTCACTTGCCCTGTAAGAGGACGGAAAATGAAACGAATCTCGACTCAGTTAGAAGAGAAGAAAGAAGAGGAGAGAGGTCCAGAGGAGTGGCTCCAAGATCCACAAGAAGCACCCCTAAGTCCAGGGGAGGGGCCCTCAGTAAGACCACGGTCACCGGCGCCAATGAGGGCAACAAGAAGTCC
>NW_011245844.1:0-541 GCF_000146605.3 Meleagris gallopavo | reverse complement strand
TTCCTAAACTTCAAGGCCCCAGCTCAGGCCATTAGATTCTAATTTTACACCTTGAATAACAAGGGACAACTCCTAGAATTACAATGCACCAAACTAGGAATTGCACAAAGTTCACTTTAAGGTCTAAGTAACAGAAGAGGTTGTCTGACCCGGACTAAAAGGAGTTTGGTGATTGTATCTTTCTGTCCTTGGTTTGGGACAAACGGTATCTCTTTTACCACAGAGCTCTTCGGTGGCAATGGCCTCTGTGCTGAGAGTGATGTTCATGAACCCTGAAAATAAGACACATTTAGTGCAGAAAACATTGCTTCCCATTAATATAACAGAAGTCACTTGTTTGCAGCAAAAATTTTGATCAGAGCCCTACTTACAGGAAGTTCTGTACCTCCTAGCACTAAAATATGAGTATCCATGACTTTCGGAGAAATGCACGTGAGTAGCCTAGGATAACAATCTCCTCACTCAGCCCTTATAAAGCATCCTCACCTTGGCCCCATTCCATCCCAACTCCTCAGCCCCACCTCCTTCTTCTCCTCACCAA
>NW_011245843.1:0-577 GCF_000146605.3 Meleagris gallopavo | reverse complement strand
ATCGATCAACAATGGTAACGATACTCTTGCTCACCTCTTTACTCTTTCGGGACTTCTTGTAAGGCCCGTCATTGGCGTCGGTGACCGTGGTCTTACTGAGGGCCCCTCCCCCTGGACTTAGGGGGTGCTTCTTGTGGATCTTGGAGCCACCCCTCCTGGACCTCTGTCCTCTTCTTTCTTCTCTTCTAATTGAGTCGAGATTCGTTTCATTTTCCGTCCTCTTACAGGGGCAACTGACATCAATTGTGGTGCTTCCTGTAGTTGATCAGGTTGGTCAGTTCCAATGCTCTCATCCTCCAGTTCAGCTTGGAGCCTGTCTCGTTCGATGATGAGAGTATCTAGCTCAGATTGGAGGGTGTCTTGTTGAGATTGAAGACTGTTGAGTTTGGATTGCAGGGAGTCTCTCTCAATTCGGAGGGCATCTCTCTCAGATTGGAGGCTGTTTCTCTCGACCAGGAGACTCTCTCGCTCATTTTGCACTGTTTCCCTGAGACCCTCCTTTTCAATTTCACAAACTCTCTCCCTCTCCAGGATAGTATTGAATAAGGCCCGGTAAGCATTAGCCAGGCCCCAAATA
>NW_011245842.1:0-690 GCF_000146605.3 Meleagris gallopavo | reverse complement strand
ATCTCTGTCCTGAACCGGGTATAAATAAGGGATTCCCCTGTAACAGATGGAATAATGTATGGTGGACAACTGCCCATCGAGGTTGGACATATATACCTGGAATATTTGATGCTCCATGGGCACATACATTGAAAGATCGAATAAGCATGTTTAAAGGGACTGCACAACCAAACTGTCAATCCTTACAATGTAACCCAGTGACAATAACAATTAACAAGGCTGATAATCTTATTAATACTACCTTTGGCCTTGGGATAGACATGCGTGGGAAAGATCCAACAGCGAGATTCCGGATAGCTGTACGGAATATACTCCCGGATGACACCCAGAAGGTTCAGGATGAGGAAAACTTAGTGAGGGGGTGAAAAATCTTCCTAAAAACCCCAAAATTGTGACAGTTAAAGAGATAAAAGATCTTAGACAAACATTTGAAATTGGAACAGGATATGGAGATGTTAATGCCTGGGTAGAATGGATTAAGTATACTGTCCAGAGTCTCAACCATAGCAATTGCTACGCTTGTGCATCTGGACGGCCTATAGCTCAGGTGGTGCCCTTTTCTCTGGGATGGACCAAGGATCCCCAGGGGATGCAATGCATAATTGCCCTGTACCAGGAGAAAACCGCATGGGGAAATGAAACCTGCAAATCTCTCTCTCTCTTGTTCCCTCCAATGTCTGATACAGATGT
>NW_011245841.1:0-405 GCF_000146605.3 Meleagris gallopavo | reverse complement strand
ATTGCCCACCAGTTGCCCCCATCGGCCCTTTGGGAAGCCAAGTGGTGGGCGGAGCTAAGAGAGCAGGCGTGGCCATTCGAACGAAGTGGGCGTGTCCCCGCTAAGCCCCGCCCTCCACTTCCGGCAGCTCTCCCATTACCGTTGCTCCGCCCCCATCACCGCCATGGCGCCGAGGCCACACCCCTCACCCAACGCCGCACCTGGATTGGCTGTGGGTGACGAAGGGGTGCGGGTCTACATCCTGTGCTGGGACTCGCCTCTTGCCTGAAGCCACGCCCCCTCGGATCCAAGCCACGCCCCTTCCTCTGTCCCCCCATCGGTGTCCAATAAATCCTTTGGCTCCGCCTCCTTGTCGTGACGTCATTGGAGTCAGCCCCATAACCTGCCCCGTAACCTCACATCCCA
>NW_011245840.1:0-446 GCF_000146605.3 Meleagris gallopavo | reverse complement strand
GGAGTAAGAAGTATTGCTGAAGAGCATATCAGAGGAAGCATGACAATTCCTTGCTGTCGATTAGGCACCTTCCCATCTACGTGCAATCTCATGCGTACCTCAAACCCCCTACCAGAGCATTTGGCACACACACCTACACCAAGGTCTTAGGAGTATCAAGGTCAGGAGTGTTAAATTTGACTTGGGTACTTCCAGCAAGAAGAGGGCACAGAGATAACTGCACACAGACATCGCTGGGTAAAGAGATGCCTTGGGGATCTCACACCAGTCTCTGCTCCTTCAGCAACGTGGCTGTAAGGACGGACCCGCCTGATCGTCTGAGAAGTGACCACGCAGACTGCACAGGGAAATGGAGGCTCCTCTGAGGGTCATCTGCAGTGATCCGTACAACAGCTACTGCTGAAAAGCAAATGTTGAGATCTAGGTAAGCAGGAAACCGTGGCCTG
>NW_011245839.1:0-442 GCF_000146605.3 Meleagris gallopavo | reverse complement strand
GCGTTTACCCATTCCAGAGCCCGGCACAATAGGGTTCCCCCAGAGCTCTGAATTACGCTTCATGGTGCCCAGAAGGCTGCCTATCCTCTTTGTTCTGTGTCTTGCTTGTCTCTGGTCTTGCTACTGTTTTTCACTATTACATTCTCTTGTCCTCCTATTTTTGTGTTCCTTGCCCCATTCTCTTGGCCTAATGACCCCTTGGCTTTGTGTTGCCACATTCATGTCGGCATTCAGTTTTGGCGTTCCCTGCCGTATTGTCTGGGCCGTCATCCTTGGCATTTCCTTCCATGTTCTCTTGGCCCTTGCCTTTGCCTGGGCATTCCCTTGCCCTCCTGTTTTTGTGGAACCTGCACCTGGGGCGGGGTGCAGCCCTGCGAGCACAGCTGGGGGCAGTTTGGCTGTGGAGTGGGGCAGAGCCAGGCTCCACCCCTCCCTGATCCCA
>NW_011245838.1:0-340 GCF_000146605.3 Meleagris gallopavo | reverse complement strand
CTTGCTGTTACTTATGTTATGGCTTTCTTATTTGTCTTTGTGTGTGTGTGTGTGTGTGTGTGTGTGTGTGCTGGTGCAGGGGGGAGGGGCCGGGGCCGGGGCCGTCACGGCCGGGCCAGGTTTCCATTTCTTTGTGTACTGGTGTGTTGTTAAAACACGTTCTCTCCGTGTTTGTTGTCATCCCACTTTCTTCCCTCTGTTTTGCAGGTCAGCTCGTGCTAGAAGTGATGGTGTCACTGTAGGAATGAAGGTCAGTCCAGGAGCAGCTGCTGATGGAAGGAATGAAGCCCACGTTACTAAACTGAAGCATCTCCTGGTAAGGTGTCAGAGCCGGCAGCAA
>NW_011245837.1:0-397 GCF_000146605.3 Meleagris gallopavo | reverse complement strand
TCGGGGATCCTGGTGGACAAGAGCTGGACATAAGCCAGTAGTGTGCACTGCAGCCCAGAAGGCCAACTGTATCCCTGGGCTGCATTCAAAGAGGAGCGACCAGCAGGGAGAGGGAGGTGATTGTCCCCCCTCGACTCGGCTCTGGGTGTGGGGGCCCCCATGTGCAGCACTGCGTCCAGGCCTGGGGCTCCAGCACGGGAATGATGTGGAGCTTTTGGAGCAGGTCCAGAGAAGGGCCACGAAGATGATCAGAGGGCTGGAGCACCTCTCTTAGAAAGAAATGTTGAGGGAACTGGGATTGTTTGTGTGGGAGAAGAGAAAGCTCTGGAGATAGCTCATGACAGCCTTCCAAGACTCGAAGGGAGCGCATAAGCAGGAGGGGGCGAACGGCTGTTTA
>NW_011245836.1:0-463 GCF_000146605.3 Meleagris gallopavo | reverse complement strand
AAGGAAGGACGAAGAGAATAGTAATAGTGAAACAGTGCAAGACCAGAGACAAGCAAGACACAGAACAAAGAGGATAGGCAGCCTTCTGGGCACCATGAAGCGCAATTCAGAGCTCTGGGGGAACCCTATTGTGCCGGGCTCTGGAATGGGTAAACGCTGGCGGGTGTGCATCGCCCTTACCTGCTGGGCAGACAATGACCAGTCAGCAAAGTGAGGTTCCGGGGCATGCCGGGAAATGCACATTCCACTTCCTTGCTGTTTCCACCGAGACCAACACATCTCTCCGTGCAGTTGTTACGGCACTTGGGAGCACCGCAGCTCTGCTGCCACCCGTTGGACACAATACAGTCATGAAGGCACTGCCCTGCATCCGTGCCTCTTGCACAAACCTGTGCTCCTTGCTCGGAGCACATGGCTGCACTCTGTGCACCATGTTGCTTACCACCAGAGAAGGCTCAGGTAC
>NW_011245835.1:0-531 GCF_000146605.3 Meleagris gallopavo | reverse complement strand
GTGACCGCCCCACGTGTCTGAGCTGAGGGAGGCTGCCAGCGTGACTTCATAAAGACTGGAGTCCTGCCCCGCCCTGTGATGTCACAATGCCTTTCCCGGTGCGGGTGCAGCCGTGCACCCAGCTTGGGGCTGGGGACCCTACCCCCAAATCCCACCTCCCTGTTCCACCTCCCCTTTTTCCAATCCGCCTGCACTCTGTAATTTTCATGAGCACACGAGGTCATAGAATCATAGAATCGTATAGTGGCCTGGGTTGAGAAGGCCCACAGTGCTCACCTAGTTTCAACCCCCCTGCTATGTGCAAGGGCGCCAGCCACCAGAGCAGGCTGCCCAGAGCCACATCCAGCCTGGCCTTGAATGCCTCCAGGGATGGGGGCATCCACAGCCTCCTTTGGGGCAACCTGTTCCAGTGTGTCACCTCCCTCTGAGTGAAAAACTTTCCCCTACTATCTAACCTAAACCTCTCCTGTCTTAGTTTAAAGCCATTCCCCCTTGTGCTATCACTATCCACCCTCGTAAACAGACGTAAAC
>NW_011245834.1:0-474 GCF_000146605.3 Meleagris gallopavo | reverse complement strand
ACTCCAGAACACCTGAAAGACCCTGAAAATTTAAACAGATATTTGAGACAGGGAATGTCGTGGCTCAGGAAGATCTGAGGAGGCCCAAATTATTTGGGGCCTGGCTAATGCTTACGGGCCTTATTCAATACTATCCTGGAGAGGGAGAGAGTTTGTGAAATTGAAAAGGAGAGTCTCAGGGAAACAGTGCAAAATGAGCGAGAGAGTCTCCTGGTCGAGAGAAACAGCCTCCAATCTGAGAGAGATGCCCTCCGAATTGAGAGAGACTCCCTGCAATCCAAACTCAACAGTCTTCAATCTCAACAAGACACCCTCCAATCTGAGCTAGATACTCTCATAATCGAACGAGACAGGCTCCGAGCTGAACTGGAGGATGAGAGCATTGGAACTGACCAACCTGATCAACTACAGGAAGCACCACAATTGATGTCACTTGCCCCTGTAAGAGGACGGAAAATGAAACGAATCTCGACT
>NW_011245833.1:0-464 GCF_000146605.3 Meleagris gallopavo | reverse complement strand
TGCCTGAGCTGCCGTGTGGGTTGTCGCAGCTGCACCCTGCCGTGCCACCAGCCAGTGCCCGGCTCAGCCCACGGCCGACCACCTTGGCTGCCAGCACACCTCCCTCAGCCCAGAGCACACGGCCCACCGAGGAGGTGCAGCAAAGGCAGCGCCAGGTGGCTCAGGCAGAAAAGAAGAACAGGGGCAGCACCAAGCGGGGGGCCAAGCGCCCTGCGCCTGCTGGCACCCTCCAGAAAGGGGGAGAGCTCCCAGCAGGAGCAGCCCACCAGCAGCGCCCCAGCCAAGAAAAGGAAGCTGCTGCCGCAGAGGGAAAAAAGAGAGAGAACAGGCCGCAAACAGCCGTGCCAAGCAAAGCTGCCTGGGGCCAGCGCAGGAGCCAGCAGGCAAGCGGGCACTGCCAACGAGCTGCGCGTGCACCTGTGTGAATGCATCCAGGCCGTGCACCCGCTGGGGCAGAGGGTGAC
>NW_011245832.1:0-506 GCF_000146605.3 Meleagris gallopavo | reverse complement strand
GTGTAACACTGTATGATTTTACCTCACATTACATTGCAAGTTTGTTTTTGTTTCTTTTTTTTGTTCCCCCAGCTTCATATTTAAAAGTTAGGAACAATGTGATATATCTTGTCTAGGTTTGTAGATACTTAATTAATCAGCTATTTAAATATATATATTTTAATTTGACCATGTTTTACACAGGATATTGATGGAAAATAACCCCAAATTTAAATAAACATCAGTGCTTTTAAATAATCTTATGTACACTTACAAAAGTGATTGATTATCTTCAAGAGTCCTTTTATTTTTCTTCTTACGTTCTCAAAAGAAAAATTTGTTTCTGAAATATTGGCCATAAAGGGTTTATAGATGTTTGTCTATGAACAATAAAACAACTTTTGTATTATTCAGCTACTTGACATCCATGACTGGAACTTGTTTCAGAGAACCTCAGCTAGCAACTTCTGCAGCAAACAATTTAAGATAATAAAAAATCTTCTTCTAACCATAGCCTTAAGGAAAAT
>NW_011245831.1:0-547 GCF_000146605.3 Meleagris gallopavo | reverse complement strand
TCAACGACACACGTTCGCTTCGTCTGCACTTCAGTGTCTCCCAGGATTTGCTCCTCTGCCGCCATCTGTCACGTGGCAACAAAACACAATGGAATGTTGCTGGAAAAGTTCAACATCTACTATCGTGTCACCAACATCTGAGGTCGTGGGCCGGCATAATAAATTTGCAGGCATTACTTTCGGAGAGGCCGTCATAAAATATTTTTAAATAGTTCATGTACACACGTAACAAAACTTTTTTCATTCAAACAAAAAGAGAGAGCAACAAAACCAAAAGAATAGAATCACAGAATGGCCTGGGTTGAAAAGGACCACAATGATCATCTAGGTTCAACCCTCCCGCTACGTGCAGGGACACCCACCACCAGACCAGGCTGTCCGGAGCCACATCCAGCCTGGCCTTGAATGCCTCCACGGATGGGATATCCACAGCCTCCTTGGGCAAATAGTGGGATATTTGACCTTTTGTGAAAATAATGCATCACTTTGGTTCAGGGGAAGTTGGCTCATTTGTAGTGAGTTCTCAAGGTGCTTGTCAGAGATTTTT
>NW_011245830.1:0-534 GCF_000146605.3 Meleagris gallopavo | reverse complement strand
TCTTGGGTCCTAGTGGGAAAAGATTGCACAGTGCTTTGGCCTTAATATGGCACCAATCCAGTTCCTCATAAGATAAACTGAAGAGTGTAATGATGGCCTTAGAAATATGTATCAAGTTAATCTTTTTCAGCAATTATTCCTCTCGTATGGAAGGATCTTATGTGATCCCCCAGGTGTCTGGAGAAGAAGGATCAAAACATGATATCTCCTCTTGATGTCTCTCAATCATCCACCTAAAGCAACCAATAACATCCCTCCAGTTTATAATCTGGCTTGCCTCTATAATTCTTTTCCCTCCTTGGTACCTCAAGAGTGACAGTTCTCTTAACATTTCCTCAGATCTCCTCAAGTTTTGCATTCCCTGCCTCTTCCCAGAATTATACATTCTTTCTTTGCTATTCTGGACTTATTCAGGAAGGGCAGGAAGAAATCTAATTGTGATATTACACACATCAGTTTCACGAGGACCTCTTTTTCAGGATTCCAGTAGAGCTTAGAGAAGGCAGGAGTCCTTTCATTTTATATCGCTGAATA
>NW_011245829.1:0-455 GCF_000146605.3 Meleagris gallopavo | reverse complement strand
TCGTCGGAGAAAGCAGCCGGCTGAAGTGTCCGTTCTCGGCAAGCGAGAACACTGCTGACCGCTGCTGACGGCTGAAGCGGTGTTCGGGGAGAAGCGCGATTTCTCGGCCAGCTGCGGCAAAGTCTCCGGAGCGGTTCAGCGCGAATGCCGCTTTCTACGCGTGAGAGCGAAGGAGTGCGATTCCGATGCCTCCTGCACTACCTGCGAGTGGGGAGTTTTTTCTCCGAAGTCCTGAAAGGATCTCTCCCCACATTCCGTCACGCTCTCTCTGAGACCACTACATCGGTCGCTCCTCGAACTTGCAAATGCCTGATTAGAGAGGGTTTTCCCTTCCACTCTTTTCCTCTCTGAATGCAGATGTGTAGCAGTGGAAACCTCACTCTAATGAATTGTGGCTCGAAATAAAGGCAGAGACATAGTATTCAGAGCTAGGCGTAGTGCATTCTGCATGTAGC
>NW_011245828.1:0-437 GCF_000146605.3 Meleagris gallopavo | reverse complement strand
CAACTGCCCGGAGAGATGTGTTGGGTCTCGGTGGAAACAGCAAGGAAGTGGAATGTGCATTTCCCGGCATGCCCCGGAACCTCACTTTGCTGACTGGTCATTGTCTGCCCAGCAGGTAAGGGCGATGCACACCCGCCAGCGTTTACCCATTCCAGAGCCCGGCACAATAGGGTTCCCCCCAGAGCTCTGAATTGCGCTTCATGGTGCCCCAGAAGGCTGCCTATCCTCTTTGTTCTGTGTCTTGCTTGTCTCTGGTCTTGCACTGTTTTCACTATTACATTCTCTTCGTCCTCCCTATTTTGTGTCCTTGCCCCATTCTCTTGGCCTAAATGACCCCTTGGTTTTGTGTTGCCACATTCATGTCGGCATTCAATTTTGGCGTTCCCTGCCGTATTGTCTGGGCCGTCATCCTTGGCATTTCCTTCCATGTTCTCTTG
>NW_011245827.1:0-477 GCF_000146605.3 Meleagris gallopavo | reverse complement strand
AGGAGGTGAAATCTAAGGAAAATGTCTTGTACAGTGAGGGTGCTGAGGCAGTGGCGACAGGTTGCCAGAGACATGGTGGATGTGCTGGCCCTTTCAAGGTGAGCCTGGCTCAGACTCTGAGCAACTTGATCTAGCTGTGGATGGTCAGCATGGGGGAGTCGGATCACATCGCAAACCTACCTGCATACAAGCAGCGCACCAACATGGGGTGCATCGTGTTCATTACCTGCTGGACACATCTCACACCACTGACTGGAGGAGCCCAGGCAATCCTTCAACTCCATCAGGCTGCAAAATGAAATCAGAAGAGACGCAGAACATAATTTAAAACACAACAAGGATGCACACAATGCCCTTAAAAAACACCCACCGCATGGATGCAATTAGCACATAGCCCTATTAATTACAGCCATCCAGCTTCAGATCCTCCAGAAAAGCAGAGCTCACAGCTCTGAAATCAAGCAGGAATCACTCACC
>NW_011245826.1:0-582 GCF_000146605.3 Meleagris gallopavo | reverse complement strand
GGCCACCAGAATGGACTATCCAGTGCCCGGCCGATCTGGGGCAAGGACATGTGGTCAGACATATGGAATACAGTCAAACACAGGACTGTACGTGTCTACCATGTTCTGGTCATCAGCCCCTACAGGTCACCGGGAAATGATGAAGCCGACACGCTGGCCCGAGTTCGATGGATTGAGCCTTCACCATCCCAGAACATCGCCCGTTGCTTACATCAGAAGCTACGGCATGCGGGGACAAAAAGGGCAATGTGGGCAGCTGCTAAAGCGTGGGGACTGCCCATACAGCTAGCTGACATGGTCCAGGCATGCCGGGATTGCGACGCTTGCTCCAAGATGAGACCGAGAGCCTTGCCGAAACAACAGCCCATCTTGCTAGAGGACATAATCCTCTCCAGCGATGGCAGGTCGATTACATCGGGCCCCTTCCTCGCTCTGAGGGGGCCAGATATGCCCTGACCTGCGTCGACTGCAAGTGGGCTACTGCAGGCCTATCCAGTGCCAAAAGCAAACCAGGCAGATACCATCAAGGCACTCACCAAACTGATGTCTGCCTCCGGGACACCTCAACTCATCAAGAGCGAC
>NW_011245825.1:0-501 GCF_000146605.3 Meleagris gallopavo | reverse complement strand
GTTTCTGTGGGAGAAGAGAAAGCTCTGGAGATAGCTCATGACAGCCTTCCAAGACTCGAAGGGAGCGCATAAGGCAGGAGGGAGCAACGGCTGTTTAGGAGGGTGGATAGCGATAGGACAGGGGAAATGGTTTCAAGTGAGACAGGGGAGGTTTAGGTTGGTTATTAGGAGGCAGCTTTTCACGCACAGGGTGGTGACGCACTGGAATGTGTGCTTGAGAGTCACTTCCAGGATGATCTGCTCCATGATCCGTGACCAGCACAGAGGTGAGACTGACATGCTGGTAGTTCCCCGCGTCACACTTTCTATCCTTCCTAAGAGGTGTGCTGTCACCTTTTTTCTCCTCAGCAGGGACTTGACCTGACTGCCTCGACTTGTGAAATACCATGGAGAGTGGCTCGGTGACTGCAGCGGTGAATTCCCTCGGAACTCTGGGACTCATCTCGTCAGGACCCAAAGACTCGTGGATGTTTGGGTCCTCAGGTGGTCCAGAACCTGATC
>NW_011245824.1:0-445 GCF_000146605.3 Meleagris gallopavo | reverse complement strand
GTTAGCAGTGTCTAGCTGTATTTCTTGAACTTTGTCACTCTCATATGTGCTTACTCAATTCTTCTCATCACAAATAGGTGGGCTTTATGTACCTCATAATTTCACCATTCTTGTACTGTTAATTTTGCCATAATTAACACTTTGGTCAAGGTTTTTGTTTTTTTTTCCCCCTCAAGACTACATATTTCATAGAAAATGTATCATTTCTTTCTAAGAATTTCAATTCTTTGTTTTCCCTTACATTAGGTACAGTCTGACGTTTTTTTTTATAGCTAGATTGGATCTTGCACTCTAATGATTTGGAGATAAAGTTGAAACTTGGAAAGCAAGATATTAGTATTATGACCTTTGCCTTTTTCATGAGAAAAAAAATCTGTGATCATGTAATATAAGACTATTTTAACACACATAGAAAGAAGGACATGAATTATGCAAGAGTTTGAGC
>NW_011245823.1:0-430 GCF_000146605.3 Meleagris gallopavo | reverse complement strand
GTCCCATTTAGGGAAGGAAAGGAGTATTTCTTAGCAGAACTGCCATAGCATTTGGGAAAATGTCCTATCCTTGGGAGACAAGTGGTATTTGTGGGAGAAGATGTCCTATTCTTGGTTGCAAGTGTCCTATTTGGTCTTGTCATCTAGCTTTTTTGGGAGAAAACGTGCGGTAGTTTGAAGAAGACAGGTATGCCTGGGAGAAAATATCATCTTTTTGGAAGAACAGGCCCAAGTTCCAAGTGAAATGTGGTATTTCTGGGAGAAAATGACAAGTACGTGGGAGAAAAGTGGACAATTGTGGGAAAGACTGACTTCTCTTGGAGGGCAAGTGTGGCATTTTTGGTGTGAAAAGGGGTCCTTTGGGGAGAAAACGGGGTGTAGATGGGAGGAAATGTCCTCTTGAGGAGTGTCTAGCAGTATTTTTGAGAGA
>NW_011245822.1:0-519 GCF_000146605.3 Meleagris gallopavo | reverse complement strand
TCATTCCCTAGAATCAGATGTACAACACCAGTGAAGTTAACTTATTTGTGAGCTCGGATACCTTACATCACCAGCATGGATGGAGAACAAAAATGTCCTTCAAACTGGCGGATCCAGGAGACAGATAAAAGCAAACACACCCTTCTGCTTTCTCGTGTGTCCCGAAATGCTGAGTGTGTCAGCTACGGCCATGCTACTCTGCTGCTCCGCTGGTCTTTGACATCTAACATTAAAAAGAAACTGCTCTTGCTTCTCGTCAGAGGGAACTTATTTTTCTAGGCCTTAAACTTTCACTAGGTGAAAGACCTGTTTCCTACTTCTTCCTTAGGATGGAAAGTCTCCCTCAGAGATACTCCCTCAACATGCAATCCTTAATTCTGCCGTAGCGCTGGGTTTCAACACGGGCAGAGTTGCTTGTTTTCCAAATGGGGAAATAACCTCGATGTTCAGTTCAGAAATTCCAGTGTGACACAAGCAGAGTTGCTGCGTAACTGCCCATAGACATTTCTAACAAGGACT
>NW_011245821.1:0-470 GCF_000146605.3 Meleagris gallopavo | reverse complement strand
TGTGGGATAGACGAGTGGACAGTGAGGTGGTTGAGAACTGGCTGACTGGTCCGGTCTTGTTCAACATCTTCATCAATGACCTTGATGAGGGGATAGTGGCCACCCTCAGCAAGTTTGCTGATGATACGAAGTTGGGAGGATTGGCTGACACGCCTGAAGGCTGTGCTGCCATTCAGCGAGACCTGGACAGGCTGGAGAGCTGGGCAGTAAGAAGCCGGATGAGGTTCAACAAAAGCAAGTGTAGGGTCTTACACCTAGGGAGGAATAATTGCATGCACCAATACAGGCTGGGGGATGAGCTGCTGGAGAGGAGCTCTGCAGAGAGGGACCTGGGCGTCCTGGTGGACGACAGGTTGGCCATGAGCCAGCAGTGTGCCCTCATGGCCAAAAAGGCCAATGGCATTCTGGGGTGCATTAAGAAGAGGCCAGTCTCTTTTCAGTGGTACGTGGAGACAGGACGAGGGGAAACG
>NW_011245820.1:0-458 GCF_000146605.3 Meleagris gallopavo | reverse complement strand
CCAGTCATGGCCGGATCCCCTGCAACTCCGTCCTAATTATAACTCAAAAACGAAAAAGGTGCAAGATAGACCGGCAGGGTGCCCCCTGACCAATGGCCCCCTGCCGAAACGTATTTGCATGTGACAGCCAGACCATACACTCCTACTAATGGACCTGGTGCAGCGATTTTGGCAGAGGCCGAGAGAGAGTATACCTGCATGGCTGCTCAGGTTATGGGATTCAGGAGCAGAAAGTGTTATGGTTAATGGGCCGGAAATGTCAAAGCTGGCCACCATAGCATTACATCCTGCTGTCAGGCAGAGACTATACGCTGCCATCCAGTATAGCAATGAGAACCACTCAATAATAGATTGGTTAATGGCAGCGTGCCGGATGGTCTGGCCAAATAAAACAGATATTCCCCTAAACATAGGACTATGGTCCTCCATGGAGGACCTTCAAAACTACATTCGCGACT
>NW_011245819.1:0-401 GCF_000146605.3 Meleagris gallopavo | reverse complement strand
TTTAGTTGAAGCTGAGTCCTAGCTTTCCTAAACTCATCTCTGCATGTATACTCAGACAAAGTCTCCGTATCGCTGCCAATGTAGCTCTTCCAGTTTCCACTGGCTGCATGCTTCCTTTCTGTGTTTTGGTTGATCAGGTCGATTTTTTCCATTCGTGCAGGACCTGTGATGTTTTGAGTGAATAATGCCCCAGATGGGATCAAGAGCCTGAAACCATGAGGCCTGTGCCTATCTGTAGAGGGCATTTTTTCTTCCTGACCAGGAAGCCAGACACAACGCTCTCCTCTTGAATCCATTTCCCTTAGCTCTCAGCTGTCTCCTCTGCCACCACCATCAAGGCTCAGTGCAGTGTCCAACAGAGGGTAACGTCCACTCCTCCTCTTCCTTGCCAACGTATCCAA
>NW_011245818.1:0-484 GCF_000146605.3 Meleagris gallopavo | reverse complement strand
GATGCTGTTCGACTCGCTCTTATCTTCACTGAGCAGTCCTCCTCAACTCTGAGTTACATCAGACTCTTTTAAGGATGATAGAAAATCTGGAGAAGGTTAGAAGGAATGTGATATGATTAACAGCTGCCCTTACCATCCATCAGAGGACCCTGGCTCGGAGCTTGGCTTATGTTTTTAAAGACATTTTCTGAAATCGCTGGACCAAACTTCCCTCAATCATCTCTGTACTGATCCCACAAACTCATGTTCTAGCTGAACACAATTGCTGTAAAAAGCATCCATTCTTGATTCAGGAGGCTAAGAGCCTTCATTTTGTTCCAGTGATTCCTCACCTCCTTTATAAAGAATTTGTGCCATTTTTTTTCAGTGACTCTGAGCCAGTACTTAATCTGTTAAGTAGATGTTTCAGCAATATCACGTGTGTTGCTTTTTTTTAAAGGAAACCTCAATCCACTAACCACATAACTTCATGCCAATCCTGACA
>NW_011245817.1:0-560 GCF_000146605.3 Meleagris gallopavo | reverse complement strand
AAGCTGCAAAGAGAATGTCACCACCTGGCCTTGGCAGACTCGTACAAGTTTGCAAGGGGACAATTTCCCTCCTGGGCGTATTGTCATCCCCACCCCAAGACTTCCTGAGAGTCCTTTGGTTTTACCCTAAGGCTTACCCTGAGTTCCATGCAGATATGTGGACATCCTTCCCACAGGCTAATACTGGGGGATAATTACTTTCCCTATTATTTTCAGCTGACAAATCTTGCGTACTTCAAGTTCGGTGTGATGGACATAAGTGCAAAATTATAGATCACCTGGTTAAGTTCCTCCCATTTTTGCATTTGGCATCATTCTTCCTTTTTAAAAAAACATGGACTTACTGTGCTGTAGCATCCAGTGGCAAGTTCAGCACAAAGCAGTGCCAGCACTAAAATATAATTTGGGGCAGGTATGCCAAGTTTCTATGCCTTTATGCCAGCCAACCAACATTTTCAAGCTGATTTCACTGTGAAGATACAGGAGCTGCCTGTCTCCAACAGTGCAGAGGGAGCTTGCTTCGTAGGTTGCACTCAGACAACACTTGCGCATGGCACCAA
>NW_011245816.1:0-481 GCF_000146605.3 Meleagris gallopavo | reverse complement strand
CGTCCCCTGCAGCCCCTGTGCTGTGACAAACACCAGCGGGGCTCGGGCCCAATGCCCCTCCTGCTGCACGCCCTCCCACATCCCCATGTGCCTCAACTCCTCGTGCCTCAACGGGAGGCTGATGTGCAGGCCACGGCTGCCCGCGCGCAGCTGGGCTTCCGGGGCAAACAGCAACCCTCAGCACAGCCCAAGGCTGAGAAAGCCATCAGGGAAGAGAGGCGAGCTCGAGGGGCCGAATGCAGGGACACCTCTCTTCCTCCCGCGCTGCTTCCCCTCCTTTGTGCCTTTGCAGTCCTTGCAGAGCAAGGGGATGCTCACGGCCTGGCGCTAGCAGTTATGCTTGGGCTGAAAGGCCACCCGTTGGCAAGACCAACAAGGAAACGGGGCAAAACCAGCAGAATTTCAGGGGAGAGCCGACCGGTTCATGGCCCCGCAATTGCCAGCCCAAGCAAGGGACCTTTGGACCAGCTACGGAAAGAGG
>NW_011245815.1:0-387 GCF_000146605.3 Meleagris gallopavo | reverse complement strand
TTTACCACACAGCCCCTGTTCTCCCTGGGGCATATCAGCAAAGCCAGTCCCAAGGATATGGATACATGCACCAGACCAGTATGTCGTCTATGAGGTCAGTGCATTCACAGCCTCATCCAGCAGGCCTGGTGAGTATTGGATTTAATAACCAATTATGTTTGGCAAGCAACCTTATCAACCATTGTGAAATTTCTTAAAGATAGGTGAATTGGTCCCCTGAGCACTACAGTTGGACTACCTGACTGTCCTAGTCCTAATTGTAAATGATAATCCAAATGTAGGAGAGGTGTTAAGTGACGGAGGACAGTGACAAAAAAGTGAAGGAGAACTGAATGGGTATACAGCTATTTTTCTTTGGAAGTGGGAAGGGAGCGGCAGAGGGAGTGT
>NW_011245814.1:0-458 GCF_000146605.3 Meleagris gallopavo | reverse complement strand
GGAGCCTGGCTCTGCCCCACTCCACAGCCAAACTGCCCCCAGCTGTGCTCGCTGGGCTGCACCCCGCCCCAGGTGCGGGTTCCACAAAACAGGAGGGCAAGGGAATGCCCAGGCAAAGGCAAGGGCCAAGAGAACATGGAAGGGAAAATGCCAAGGATGACGGCCCAGACAATACGGCAGGGAACGCCAAAACTGAATGCCGACATGAATGTGGCAACACAAAGCCAAGGGGTCATTAGGCCAAGAGAATGGGGCAAGGAACACAAAAATAGGAGGACAAGAGAATGTAATAGTGAAAACAGTGCAAGACCAGAGACAAGCAAGACACAGAACGAAGAGGATAGGCAGCCTTCTGGGCACCATGAAGCGCAATTCAGAGCTCTGGGGGAACCCTATTGTGCCGGGCTCTGGAATGGGTAAACGCTGGCGGGTGTGCATCGCCCTTACCTGCTGGGCAG
>NW_011245813.1:0-493 GCF_000146605.3 Meleagris gallopavo | reverse complement strand
GCCAACCTGTTGGACACAATACAGGTCATTGAAGGGCACCTGCCCTGCATCCGGGCCTCTTGGCACAAACCTGTGCTCCTTGCTCGGAGCACATGGCTGCACTCTGTGCACCATGTTGCTTACCACCAGAGAAGGCTCAGCTACCCAACACCATTTTTGCTTCCATCTTGTCTGAGAACTGCTCATTATGCACAGCCCTCATCTTTGCTTTGGTGAGGTGGGGACTGCCATTGCTTCCTCAGTCCCACACACCCCTTCCCATCCCACACTGCCATGGGAGATCAGGTTCTGGACCACCTGAGGACCCAAACATCCAGGAGTCCTTGGGTCCTGACGAGATGAGTCCCAGAGTTCCGAGGGAATTCACCGCTGCAGTCACCGAGCCACTCTCCATGGTATTTCACAAGTCGAGGCAGTCAGGTCAAGTCCCTGCAGAGGAGAAAAAAGGTGACAGCACACCTCTTAGGAAGGATAGAAAGTGTGACGCGGGGAA
>NW_011245812.1:0-545 GCF_000146605.3 Meleagris gallopavo | reverse complement strand
TGTGCACCAGTTTCTTACTTACATGCTGTCTTGCTTGAATGGGATCTCAGCACCTACTGGAGAAAATATCCTCTCTTGAGCCTCAAACTCTATATGGAAAACAGCCCCATGTAGGGTACTGACTGCATCTAACATCACAGGCAGTCGTTGTTCCTGACTGAAGTCTGACATTGGAGGGTTGTTAACCACTGGAGAATGAAACACATCAGCTCCGTGTCCACGTCACATATACTATTCAACTTCTAAACGCATTTATCAGTTATTTTTCAACAGGTATTTATTGCTAAGTGTCAAGTCTAGATTAAAGTACACATCTGCAGACAGTGCCTCTTAGCCCGCACATAGAAGTTGCTCCTACGTATTAAGTCTGATGTCCTTCATTTCACCTCTATGTGTCATTCAGTAATTTCTATTCATGCCTTTTTAAGCAGTTCATTACTGGTCTACTCAGGGGCCAAATATGCAAGCAGTGGGCTTGAATACATGGCAAAAACTGACCCTTGGTGCCAAGGAGTTGTCGTATTAAAGTGCATTAGCCATTTCCT
>NW_011245811.1:0-566 GCF_000146605.3 Meleagris gallopavo | reverse complement strand
GTGACCGCCCCACGTGTCTGAGCTGAGGGAGGCTGCCAGCGTGACTTCATAAAGACTGAAGTCCTGCCCCGCCCTGTGATGTCACAATGCCTTTCCCGGTGCGGGTGCAGCCGTGCACCCAGCTTGGGGCTGGAGACCTACCCCCAAATCCCACCTCCCCTGTTCCACCTCCCCTTTTTCCAATCCGTCTGCACTCTGTAATTTTCATGAGCACACGAGGTCATAGAATCACAGAATCACAGAGCGTCCTGGGTTGAGAAGGCCCACAGTGCTCACCTAGTTTCAACCCCCCTGCTATGTGCAAGGGCGCCAGCCACCAGAGCAGGCTGCCCAGAGCCACATCCAGCCTGGCCTTGAATGCCTCCAGGGATGGGGCATCCACAGCCTCCTTGGGCAACCTGTTCCAGTGTGTCACCTCCCTCTGAGTGAAAAACTTTCCCCTACTATCTAACCTAAACCTCTCCTGTCTTAGTTTAAAGCCATTCCCCCTTGTGCTACCACTATCCACCCTCGTAAACAGACGTAAACGGAGGTCAGGTGCTCCTCTCCCATCCTTTTGACCCCTT
>NW_011245810.1:0-466 GCF_000146605.3 Meleagris gallopavo | reverse complement strand
GGAAGGAAATGCCAAGGATGACGGCCCAGACAATACGGCAGGGAACGCCAAAACTGAATGCCGACATGAATGTGGCAACACAAAGCCAAGGGGAATGGCCAAAGAGAATGGGGCAAGGAACACAAAAATAGGAGGACAAGAGAATGTAATAGTGAAAACAGTGCAAGACCAGAGACAAGCAAGACACAGAACAAAGAGGATAGGCAGCCTTCTGTGGGCACCATGAAGCGCAATTCAGAGCTCTGGGGGAACCCTATTGTGCCGGGCTCTGGAATGGGTAAACGCTGGCGGGTGTGCATCGCCCTTACCTGCTGGGCGGACAATGACCAGTCAGCAAAGTGAGGTTCCGGGGCATGCCGGGAAACGCACATTCCACTTCCTTGCTGTTTCCACCGAGACCAACACATCTCTCCGTGCAGTTGTTACGGCACTTGGGAGCACCGCAGCTCTGCTGCCACCTGTTGGA
>NW_011245809.1:0-330 GCF_000146605.3 Meleagris gallopavo | reverse complement strand
TCTTGGTCGTTAAATTAGTCTATATATATATATATATACACACAGAGCTCACTTTCAAATAAGTTACAAGCTACAGAATGAAGTTTGTGAACTTAAGCTGTGTTCCAGCTTACAGCATTCAGTGAAAACACAAGGAAAGGGTAACAGAATAGCAACTATATTGGGTTACCATTACAATGATAATTTTCCCCCCACCTTCCATTTTCCCCTTCCTGACTGTATAACAACTGCATCCCTAGAAATGAATTAAGCTTCATTAAAATGAAACACTCCTCCTCCCCACTATGATATTTGTTACAACCACTGTATGCTTACATACATACAGATATT
>NW_011245808.1:0-357 GCF_000146605.3 Meleagris gallopavo | reverse complement strand
AGTTATAGGAAGTAAAAAAAAAGAAAAAAAAAGCCATTAATAGAAGAGAGGCAGAAGATGATGAATTAAGGGAGCCTCCATTAATTTTTCATTTTGACAGATTATCGTCTGTCAAAAGGCAGAGGAGATGTTTCTCGTACACAGAGCCAGGGATCTCGCTCTTTGTAACACAGGCTTATGTTTTTCGCATGAATTAGGTAGTGGGCACCAAAAGGATGAAAAATTCATGACAATCTATAATTTACATGCTAGAAGATAAATAATGAACTAAATCCCGTCATTAAATTGGTCTTTCGTTTTTTCTTAATCCCTAGGGTGATGAATCTGATTCTGCAACAACATTTAGTATAAATTGAT
>NW_011245807.1:0-436 GCF_000146605.3 Meleagris gallopavo | reverse complement strand
AGAATAGCTGACTTATCCCTTTTTTAGGTCATTCTGAAATAGATTAAAATAGGCTCCTTGCTTTTTAAGAAGGCTCATTGGAATTTCCCAGCATTTTATTTTCTTTCCACCAGCAGCAAAGATGGCCTCAAACATAAAAGCAACATTTAACATTAGAATGTTTAAAAGTTACTTTGCTGTCAGTCATGCTTGGAGATGAGCTCCACCGCTTTGGCTCCCAGCGTCCCATGAGCCACTGGTAATGAAGCTCACAGCTGCTCCCATCCTCAACAAGAGGTGCAATTCTGCCTTTAAAGCGCAAATTCCTTTGCTACTACATGTTTACTTAAAACATCAATTCTAGTATTTTTTTTTTTTTAAAGAATTCATCTCTGGAAATCACTGTATGACAAATAGCCCAGCAGCAGTGATCACAACCTCAGAGTATAGGATTCTG
>NW_011245806.1:0-325 GCF_000146605.3 Meleagris gallopavo | reverse complement strand
CACTCACTCCATCACCAAAGACAAGGCATACTCCAAAGGAAGCACTCCCCAGGTTCAGATGCTGCCCCTACTCTTCCCAGCCCTTACATGGGATCAGGGAGGGGTGGAGCCAGGCTCTGCCCCACTCCACAGCCAAACTGTCCCCAGCTGTGCTCACAGAGCTGCACCCGCCCAGGTGCGGGTTCCACAAAACAGGAGGGCAAGGGAATGCCCAAAGGCAAGGACCAAGAGAACATGGAAGGAAATGCCAAGGATGACGGCCCAGACAATACGGCAGGGAACGCCAAAACTGAATGCCGACATGAATGTGGCAACACAAAGCCAA
>NW_011245805.1:0-358 GCF_000146605.3 Meleagris gallopavo | reverse complement strand
TAGGGAAGCAGAGGCTGCTGATCTTGACTTTTTTTTGTCAAACTTTTGTCTGGAATAAATAAAAATAGAGACCTTTAAAAGAATTAATGCAGCTATTCTCAGGAGCTTCATCTGCTAGAAAACTAGGCAAAATTAGAATCAGAAGTTTGAAGAACTCCATTGTATGCAAATAATTAACCTGTAGCTATTCAAGTCTCCCAGAAAATAAAGGCTTGCAAAGCAGCACAAGTTTTTAATTTTTCATCGCGAGCAAGGAAACTTCCAGATTAAAAGAAAAATTTGGGAAAAGATGTGTACTCTATGGACAAATAATCTTTCATGCTTCATTTTACTCTTTTTTTTTGAAGTTCCTAATTTT
>NW_011245804.1:0-494 GCF_000146605.3 Meleagris gallopavo | reverse complement strand
CCGGCAAAGTCTCCGGAGCGGTTCAGCGCGAGTGCCGCTTTCTACGCGTGAGAGCGAAGGAGAGCGATTCCGATGCCGACAACTGCGAATTCAGCCTCCTGCACTACCTGCGAGTGGGGTTTTTACTCCGCAGTCCTGAAAGGATAACTCCCCTCTTTCTGAAACACTCTCCCTGAGAGCACTACATCTGTCGCTCCTCGAACTTGCAAATACCTTATTAGAGAGGGTTTTCCCTTCCACTCTTTTCCTGTCTGAATGCAGATGTGTAGCAGTGGAAAACCTGACTAGAATGAATTGTGGCTCGAAATAAAGGCAGAGACATAGTATTCAGAGGTAGTCGTGTGCAATCTGCATGTAGCCAAGGCGAAGTGCAAACCGCTCCTTTCCGATGTGCGCACAGGAGCCCGCTCACTCGTCGGAGAAAAGCAGCCGGCTGAAGTGGCTCGTTCTCGGCTAGCGAGAAACACGAGACCGCTGCTGACAGCTCAAAGCTG
>NW_011245803.1:0-361 GCF_000146605.3 Meleagris gallopavo | reverse complement strand
GGAAACCACCGGGGCGCCCGGCCGGCACTCTCGAAATAAACACGCGGTGCTGACAGACTCATTGCGGGCCGGGCGACGAATCCGCTGGTGGGACAGCGGTGCCGGTGCCCAGCGGGCCCATCTGTGTGCGTGGGGGGAGAGAGAGGCAGCGGGCCTTTGGGCCGGTCGGGGGGCTGTGGGGGCTGCAGACTGTCACTGAGACACGAGATGTCTCTGCAGAGCTGGAAGGTCAGGAGACTCAACAGATACGAAGGGCTCCCATCGTGCTCCTGAGCGCCCCTCCTCTCCTGGCTGCACGCTGGTGGCAGGTGGAGGCAGGAACAAAGGGCAGGAGCAAGGGCAGAGAACCTCTTGGCTTTTT
>NW_011245802.1:0-523 GCF_000146605.3 Meleagris gallopavo | reverse complement strand
GCGGTCAGCGAGGAGATATAACTCCGGCAGGTCACCTGATGCTCTCTTCTCTGCCTGCGCTGCTTCGCTTGCGCTTCTCTGCCTGCGCTGCTTCGCTTTGCGCTTCTCGCCTGCGCTTTCTCTGCCTGCGCTTCTCATCTCAGCGTTGTGGTAAGGCCGATCCACTATCAATTTCACATTCTCTCTCCTTATAAAATTCTGTTGATTACCATATTTAGTAAATTACTTTGTTTTACCTCAGATTGTTGCCACTGTTTTCAATTATTTCGGGGTCCCTTATTTTCTTTTTTTTTCCCGGGGGCGCGGATCCGCGGATCCCTCCGCCCTTCTAGTCACGGAACCGGGCCGAACCAGCCCGTAAACCGTTGACATTCTTGGTGGAGAATGCGGGCAACAGTTGCTTTTTAGCTTTTTGAACAAATCTCTCTCTCCGCTCTCAGACAGCTTCATTGGGAAAGTTTATCTGTTTCACCAGTACTGTCTGAAAGCGTGACCTTGAAAAGTCCAGGCGGACGGCCAATAC
>NW_011245801.1:0-555 GCF_000146605.3 Meleagris gallopavo | reverse complement strand
CTGATGCAGTCATACAAGAGGAAGAGTGGTCCCACTGATAGGAGTCTCAGCAGTTCTCGGTACAAACACCTAGCATCAGCAACTTCAGTTCCTCCAGCTTTAAGCCAAAAGATTATTCTCTTAAATTTTTGATACTTTTGATACATTTAGAATCATCTGGAAGCTGGTGGTGTTTTTTTCATGGGGGAAATTCCAGTTATTGTTTTAAACTTATGATTGGTAACTATTGTTGTTTATTTTACCCTTTTTTTTCTTTTTTTTTTTTTTTGTTGTGTGTGTCTCCAGCAAGTATTCAGTCTATTAGAAAAAGCTTGGTCTGGTTCCTCGGTGCATTTTGCCTGGCAGAAAACTTTGGGACATTTCCTTGCTGTAACAGGGTAAGATTGCAGATGTTTACTGCATTTGTCCACAGTAATCATTGAGAGTAGAGCAAAAAACCAAGTTGTTAAATAAATGTGAACCAAAGCGAAATATCTGTAGTTTCCTTACAGTTGTATATACATAATACTTCTGAGCCGTGTTACTGCAATTATAAAATCTGAATGTAGGAAAAGT
>NW_011245800.1:0-460 GCF_000146605.3 Meleagris gallopavo | reverse complement strand
ATTATTTCTTTATTTCTTCTGCTATTTTAATTCGTTTTTTATTTTTATTTTTAACTTTTTCGTTATTTTTATTTTATTTTTCTATTTTATTTCTTTATCTATTTTCGTTTATGCGTCCACGTGTTTGTCTGTTTGTTTATAATTTCGTTATTTGTTCATTTCTAATTTTTTATTTTTTATTTATTTACGTGCCCGCGTATTTGTCTCTTTGTTTTTTAAATGTTTGTTTTTATTGTTACTTATTGTTGTTATTTATTTATTTATTTGCTTGCTTATTTATCGGCTCGCTCGCTCGCTCGCTCGCTCATTTATTTATTTATTTATTCATTCATTCATTCATTCATTCATTCATTCATTCATTCATTCATTCATTCATTCATTCCTCGTGTTTTATTTCTTATCGATTTTTCCCCTTTTTAATTTTCGTTTTATCGATCTTTAGGTGTTCCGTCCCCGTCCC
>NW_011245799.1:0-593 GCF_000146605.3 Meleagris gallopavo | reverse complement strand
CCCCCTGCCAAACCCAGGTTCCCTACACCACGTCGCACAGGCAGGCGTCCAGGCGAGACTTGAATATCTCCAGAGAAGGAGACTCCACAACCCCCCTGGGCAGCCTGTTCCAGTGCTCCGTCACCCTCACCGTGAAGAAGTTCTTACGCACATTCGTGCGAAACTTCCTGTGCTGCAGCTGATGTCCGTTTCCCCTCGTCCTGTCTCCACGTACCACTGAAAAGAGACTGGCCTCACCGCTATGGCCGCCACACCTCAGGTATTTATAAACTATTTATAAACCTGGATCAGGTCCCCTCTCAGTCGTCTTTTCTCAAGGCTAAACAGACCCAGTTCACTTAGCCTTTCTTCATAGGGGAGATGCTCCAGGCCCTTCACCATCTTTGTGGCCCGCCGCTGGACTCTTTCCAAGACATCCCTGTCTTTTTTGTACTGGGGAGCCCAGAACTGGACACAGTACTCCAGATGAGGCCTTACCAGGGCAGAGTAGAGGGGGAGGAGTCACCTCCCTCGACCTGCTGGACACGCTCTTCTTAATGCACCCCAGAATGCCATTGGCCTTTTTGGCCTACGAGGGCACACTGCTGGCTCAT
>NW_011245798.1:0-413 GCF_000146605.3 Meleagris gallopavo | reverse complement strand
AAGGGAAAGGAAGCGAAGGAAAAGGAGACGTGAAAAGAAGGAAAAAAGCAAAAGCCAGGGAAAGCCAAGAAAATTCATTTCCTAGGAGGAGGAAAGGAGTGTATCGAGCAAGGAATGAAAAGCATGCAAAGAAAGGAATTGCGTAGTAAAGAACCAACACCACAAAAACAAACAATGCAAAGCCAAGCAAGAGGAGCAGCAGAGAAAAGGCATCTACAAATGCAAGGGTAGTAGAGAAAAGAATTCAGCAAACTGAAGCAACGCAAGGCAAAACCAGTGACAAAGAGAAAGAGAAAGGAAATGCTAAAATGCAAAGGAAAACACCACCGAGAGAAAGGGCCAATCGGAGAGCTTGGCACATCACACCAAAGAGCAGCCAAGGAGGAAAGAAAGAAAACTTGCAGCATCCTAGC
>NW_011245797.1:0-637 GCF_000146605.3 Meleagris gallopavo | reverse complement strand
GTGTTCGGGGAGAAGCGTGATTTCTCGGCCAGCTACGGCAAAGTCTCCGGAGCGGTTCAGCGCGAATGCCGCTTTCTACGCGTGAGAGCGAAGGAGTGCAAGTCCGATGCCTCCTGCACTACCTGCGAGTGGGGGTTTTTTCTCCGCAGTCCTGAAAGGATCTCTCCCCACTTTCTGAAACGCTCTCCCTGAGAGCACTGCATCTGTCGCTCCTCGAACTTGCAAATGCCTTATTAGAGCTTGTTTCCCTTCCACTCTTTTCCTCTCTGAAAGCAGATGTATAGCAGTGGAAAAACCTCACTAGAATGAATTGTGGCTCGAAATAAAGGCAGAGACATAGTATTCAGAGGTAGGCGTAGTGCATTCTGCATGTAGCCAAGGCGAAGTGCAAACCGCTCCTTTCCGATGTGCGCACAGGAGCCCGCTCACTCGTCGGAAAAAGCAGCCGGCTGAAGTGGCCCGTTCTCGGCAAGCGAGAAACACTGCTGACCGCTGCTGACGGCTGAAAGCGGCATTCGGGGAGAAGCGCAATTTCTCGGCCAGCTACGGCAAAGTCTCCGGAGCGGTTCAGCGCGAATCCGCTTTCTACGCGTGAGAGCGAAGGAGTGCGAGTCCGATGCCGACAAGTGCAAATTCA
>NW_011245796.1:0-423 GCF_000146605.3 Meleagris gallopavo | reverse complement strand
AGGTGATTGTCCCCCTCGACTCGGCTCTGGTGTGCGGCCCCATGTGCAGCACTGCGTCCAGGGCCTGGGGCTCCAGCACAGGAATGATGTGGAGCTTTTGGAGCAGGTCCAGAGAAGGGCCACGAAGATGATCAGAGGGCTGGAGCACCTCTCTTAGAAAGAAATGTTGAGGGAACTGGGGATTGTTTCTGTGGGGAGAAGAGAAAGCTCTGGAGATAGCTCATGACAGCCTTCCAAGACTCGAAGGGAGCGCATAAGCAGGAGGGAGCAACGGCTGTTTAGGAGGGTGGATAGCGATAGGACAAGGGGAAATGGTTTTCAAGTGAGACAGGGGAGGTTTAGGTTGGTTCTTAGGAGGCAGCTTTTCACGCACAGGGTGGTGACGCACTGGAATGTGTGCTTGAGAGTCACTTGCAGGATGAT
>NW_011245795.1:0-496 GCF_000146605.3 Meleagris gallopavo | reverse complement strand
TCCAACTGGCTCTGCTGGATTGGACTAAGCACCTGCCTGGAAATGGAGATCCAAAACTTGTGCGTCCTGAGGAGAGGCTGCCCATCAATGCTGAGCGCCGTGCCTCCAACTGGCCCTTCTGGATTGGCCTTTCTCCACACCCCCAAATGGGTCCCGTCCAGGGCCAGCGAGTCTGTTGTTCCAGAGGGCCCAAAGCAGCAGTCCCCGCGCACCGAGCAAGAGGCCTTCAGCGTGTCTGACATCCTGCGCCACCCCCTTACGCAAAGCCTGATAATCTGCTTGCTCATAGATTTGTGGGGAGACTGGTATCTGTTTCGGCTGCCAGGGATTGCCTACCGGCTCTGGAGAGGAGTGTGAAGACATTAGGCACAGGTTAGCGATCGGCATTCATACTGCACAGGAGGGACTGTGGGTGGGGAGCAGGGAACCGCAAAGGTCTGGTCTGTGAGGGCTTCCCAGAAAAGCAGACCTCCAGAGGTCCATCAGCTCTCCCCAG
>NW_011245794.1:0-376 GCF_000146605.3 Meleagris gallopavo | reverse complement strand
CCAAAATGACGTTTTCTCCCAGGAATTGCACCTTTCCTCCTGACATATTACATTTTCTACCAAAAATACCAGTTGTCTCCCCAACAATATGGCAATATCTCCCAGAAATACCAGCTTTCTCACCCAAACACAACATTTCTTACCAGAAATACCAGGAATATCCCACAAAATAGGACATTTTCTGCCAGGAATTGCAGTTTTCTCCCAGAAATACCACATTTTCTCACAGAAATACCGGTTTTCCCTCCGAAAATAGGACATCTTCTCTCAGAAACGGCAGTTTCCCCCCCCCAAAATACGCCTTTGTCACCCAGAAATTGCAGTATTCTCCCAAGAAATATCACGATTTCTTCCAGAAAGAGCAGATTTCTCCATG
>NW_011245793.1:0-409 GCF_000146605.3 Meleagris gallopavo | reverse complement strand
GTGCTCTGAGTCTCCTGCAGCTTTCTGCAGGGTTTGTGGCTTCCTGCTGAGGAGCTCCTCATGTTCTCTGCAACTGCCCCCCAACATCACTACTGCCTCCTCTGGTACCGTACTGGGAGATGCTTCAGAGTCCATTAGCCTGCATTTCCTTCCTCCCATCAGCAGCTGCTCCTGCACTGACCTTCATTCACACTGGGATGCCGTCCACTTCTAGCGCCAGCTGACCTGCGAGACAGAGAAAGGAAATGTGGGATCAGCACAAATGCAGAAGCCCAAGGCTGTGCCACCACCACGTACTGCAGCCTTGGGAAGTCAGCTGCAACTGCAACTGATTGAATTAACTGTAACTGTCAGAATTAAAACAGGCACCACTGTAAATTAAGCTGACTCACATCACAGACAGAAGCTG
>NW_011245792.1:0-621 GCF_000146605.3 Meleagris gallopavo | reverse complement strand
TTACACTCCATTACATTCCTCACCATGACACCGTACTCCCTAGACTTTTGGCATTTACTGCGAAAGACCATTTCGATCCAGAATATATGCCATTGGCCCTCACAAACACCGATTGCCTCACAAATACGTGGCACATCCCACCAGAAAGACCATTTCTAGCCCCAAAAGATGGCATTTACTCCCAGAAACACCAGCTTTCTCACACATTCCTCACCTTTTCCCCCCACATAAGACCTTTCCACCCAGAAATGACAGTTCTCTTAGGAATACCTCCCAATTCCCCCTAATCTGCTACACCACACTCCGCACTATGACACTTTCTCCCCAAACTAGGACACTTTCTCCCAGAAAGGCCGCTTTTTCCCCCCAAAGTACACCGTTGGCTTCCAAAAAGAACACATTCTCCCCAAGAAATACCACCCTTCTCCAATACAATGACATTACCTCCCAGTAATGCTACCTTGGGCCCAAACATTGGACAGCTTCTCCCACAAGTACTACTTTTCCATCCAAAAGAGGACATCTTCTCCCCAGAGAATGCTATTTTCTCCCGGAAACAAAGCAGCTTTCTCACAAATGGGTGGCATTTTCCAACCAACTATGCTACTCTCTCCCAGAAAG
>NW_011245791.1:0-404 GCF_000146605.3 Meleagris gallopavo | reverse complement strand
TTTAAAGGAAGGATTTTCATAGCCTGCAAGGAGAGAAAAAGGAAATGATTCAAGAAATATCTTTGTATATCTTTTAATATGTGCTGTCACATTACTTCTTTGTTTTCCTCCTTTTCTTTCTTTAAAGTAACACGACAGCAGTGTACAACATTAAAGAATACTACCAGGATTCAACTTCCCAATCTACTCCTGTGACAGTATAACTAACAATTTTGGACCAAATTATTCATTCAGGAATGCTTTGCAATATACAGAACTGTCGCTCTAGCTAGTAGTATCTTGTTTAGAGGACATAGAATAATGTGGAACTTATTGAATTGTCCCTAGATAGCACTCACAAATTTTCATGATTGTGGTTCAAGCCAGCTGATTTCCGTAGAAAAGCTGCAAGTTTCCTATGTTAA
>NW_011245790.1:0-482 GCF_000146605.3 Meleagris gallopavo | reverse complement strand
CCATCCGTATTCGCATTTTCATGTACATATTTTCCATAAGAATTTACAATTATTTGTAAGAAATAACAGTGTTCAAGGTGAGACTCAAAACCTGGAAGATACAAATTCAAGAAACTTATTTGCGTGTGCATTTGTTTAGTTAGTTTTTTTTAATTTAGGAAAAGAGAAGAAATAAAATGTAGGTCCACTCAACATTTCTTTTCTTAAAATGATCTAAGCCTTTTTTCCTTTCAATTCAACTGAATACAATACAGAATTATCTTACAGAAGATACTATTTCTAACAGTGGGTCTGTCTCCTATGATGATGTTTCATGAATTCACACACATCTCTGATGTTGCAAAGTTTCTTATTTATTACTTAAATCCCGTCTATTGTTGAAAATAGTTTTACAGAGCTTTCAGGAAACAAATTGCTGCAACAAGAATATTCAGCTGAAATTCCATTGATACAGCATCTGAGCTGCTTATTTCTTTGGAAAT
>NW_011245789.1:0-485 GCF_000146605.3 Meleagris gallopavo | reverse complement strand
TTTCATTTCATTTTTCAGAGATCGATCAACAATGTAACGATATCTTGCTCACCTCTTTACTCTTTTCGGGACTTCTTGTTGCCCTCATTGGCGCCGGTGACCGTGGTCTTACTGAGGGCCCCTCTCTTGGACTTAGGGGTGCTTCTTGTGGATCTTGGAGCCACTCCTCTGGACCTCTCTCCTCTTCTTTCTTCTCTTCTAACTGAGTCGAGATTCGTTTCATTTTCCGTCCTCTTACAGGGGCAAGTGACATCAATTGTGGTGCTTCCTGTAGTTGATCAGGTTGGTCAGTTCCAATGCTCTCATCCTCCAGTTCAGCTCGGAGCCTGTCTCGTTCGATTATGAGAGTATCTAGCTCAGATTGGAGGGTGTCTTGTTGAGATTGAAGACTGTTGAGTTTGGATTGCAGGGAGTCTCTCTCAATTCGGAGGGCATCTCTCTCAGATTGGAGGCTGTTTCTCTCGACCAGGAGACTCTCTCGCTCA
>NW_011245788.1:0-530 GCF_000146605.3 Meleagris gallopavo | reverse complement strand
AGGTACGTTGATCCCTGACGTTGCCTTTTAATGCTTGCTGAGGTGCTCTCAGCTTGGTGTCAGATGTCCCTCGTGCTCACGTTGCTTTCACTGGGTGCTTTTCCTTTCCTAATCTTCAGGTCTCTGCAGTGCTGATGGAATGTCAGAGCCATGTCCCAATGTCGTCTTCTTTTCTGCTTGGTTCACCAGCATTTTCTACCCTTTTCATCTGTTCTTCTTCTCTTTCTTCCCTGTTGCCCGTTGGCGCTTCGTTGGAGTTTCCTGGATCCAAATGCACCCTTCTGACCACGTGTGATGCCCAAAGAAGAGGTAGGCTCCCAAACAGGCTTGTGCTGAGTGCTGTCCATGACTTGGGGTTTCTCGATTCACTAGTATTCTTTTTTCCGTGATGTTGTTCAGTGCTGTATGTGAAGCTTTCTTCTTTCTTTCTAGGATTGGCGCCTCCACCATCACATTCTGTAGGCGTTTTGCGCTGCCTGAGTTGAACGTGTCCTGTTCCTCGGTAAGGTGTGGATGTTATTAGACACGAA
>NW_011245787.1:0-527 GCF_000146605.3 Meleagris gallopavo | reverse complement strand
GAACAGTGACTGGTCTCTAGATGAACTGGCTGCTAACTGGCATCAAGCCAGGCAAAACTGGTCTGCTACAATTCCTTTTTAAGTTATTTGATGGAAGACTAATCTAATTTATGTCTTAAGACTATTGCTACAATGCAGAAGAGGGTACATCATACAGGGGCTGATTTTCGAGCAGTAATTTCTTGGGTATTTTTTGGTTGTTGTTTTTTTTTGTTGTTGTTGTTGTTGTTTGTTTTGGTTGTGGTTTTTATTGCCTGAGATCAACATCCTGTGTTGCAGCTTCTCCTTCTGAGCTCTGGGTCTCCTGTAATGATCCAAAAGTCACAGGGCAGTGTAATGTGGGAATTTAATTCAAGGTACTCAACGTACGAGTGGATTGACTGCTTATTAACAGAAGACTGTCAAGACAACAGACAGTGACTGCACCGTAAATAATGAATCCTGTACAGGTGTGATGAGGAACGGAAGGTAAACATGGATTTAAAGGATAAACACTGCTACCATTTTATTATTGATGTCGGCGTTTC
>NW_011245786.1:0-519 GCF_000146605.3 Meleagris gallopavo | reverse complement strand
AACATATCTGTGCTCTAGGGCGTTTCTGAAGCCAATGAACAACTCCCCAAAGTACATAAAGAAAAGTTACAAATGAAACAAAAAGAAAGAAAAAAAAGCACAGAGAATTCTTCAGAGATAAAAATTCATATTTTACTTCTTGATAAAATATGATTCATTGCAGGCAAATTACTACCTATCATAATAAGTCATGATTATCTATACTGTAGCAGAGGGAGAGAAAATTCAGTTGTGCTTCAGATTACACCCACTCCTTCTGTATTTATTGTACAAATATATGAAAGCAATTACAAACTAATAACTTACAAAATAATAAATTGAACCCAATAGAACATAATCCAAGATAAAATACCAGACATATGAAGGAATTTGATGAACTGGTAAGTATCTCTATCTATAGCTAATGCCCATTTATCTGTGAGCCTGACATGACGTGATACGATTCCTAAGAGCACTTTCTTTGTTAGTTGAGTTTTCCCAGACTGACCTTCACTAGATTAACATGGCATCACTCTGAAA
>NW_011245785.1:0-416 GCF_000146605.3 Meleagris gallopavo | reverse complement strand
ATTAGTAGAATAACAGAAAAAAAAAGAAAAGAAAAAAAAGCCTATTTTTCTAATGAAACAAAACTGGTTGATGCTTCCAAAGCATCAAACTCCATCTGGAAGTACCTGTAATGTGAAAGAGAGTAAAATAAACGAATGCTGCCAAAATCACAGTTATTTGCATGAAAGCACTGGTTACAATCATTTATTACTTGAAAATATATATATATAGTTTTCAAATTGTTCAAATGTCTTTTTTTCCAAAAGCACACATTTTCAAACCAACACTTTCTGATATGGGAGTTATAATGCCTTTATCACAGAAAATATTACAGACAAATTTTAAATGTGTAAAGTGGTGGTATCAGAATAAAGCATTTTATCTCACTGCTCTAATTTTTTTTTAATTGAAGTTATTTTGCTTTTGTCCTCAGAAA
>NW_011245784.1:0-427 GCF_000146605.3 Meleagris gallopavo | reverse complement strand
CTGTATTTTCGTTATCTTGCAGGCACTGGGGGAAATTTAAGCAGAATTTCTGGAATTTCATGGTTTCATTCAGGAGCTTTAGCACCCATTTTGATTAAGGCTGCATTTCATTGCCATCGGAACCAGCGTTTTGATTTTTTGTTTTGAGAAGAAACTCTGCCGCTCTTTTGACTCGGACCACGCCTGGGTTTGGTGCTGGGATGCAGCCTTATTGGCACCAGAAACCCAAACAAAGCTGAAAGAAGGAGGCACGAAACACTCCTGAATTTCCTTGGATCCAATGCTCAATGCAAGAAAATAGAATATTGTGGATTAATTTTTTCACCCAAAGAGCAAAAGCAAACAAACATTGGCATTTCCTTGGTGGCACAACTTGCCTCCCTTCTTACATTGCTACATTGTGGCCAGGAAGGTGGATAGGAGCCTT
>NW_011245783.1:0-604 GCF_000146605.3 Meleagris gallopavo | reverse complement strand
AAGTGGTCCCAGGTCCCTGGGCAAAAACAGTACCACGGAGTGGGTTGCCCTTTCCAGAAGCTGGAAGACCCAAACTGCTTTTCCCAACATGTCTTTACATGTACAACAGGGACTTTATCTCCGTCTACAGTAAGTAGGGAGCTGGATTGGGTAGGACCATCACGATTGATAGATCCTCTGGTATTGACTAACCAGGTGGCTTCTGCCAAATGCTTCTCCCAGTGTTTAAATGTACCGCCTCCCATTGCTTTCAGCATAGTTTTTAACAACCCATTGTATCGTTCAATTTTACCAGAGGCTGGTGCATGGTAGGGAATATGGTAAATCCACTCAATGCCATGATCTTTGGCCCAAGTATTTACAAGAGAATTTTTAAAATGAGTCCCATTATCTGACTCAATTCTTTCTGGGGTACCATGTCGCCACAGGACTTGTTTCTCAAGACCTAATATGGTATTTCGGGCGGTAGCATGGGGTACTGCATAGGTTTCAAGCCACCCAGTTGTTGCCTCCACCATAGTAAGCACATAACATTTACCACTGCGAGATCGTGGCAAGGTGATATAATCAACCTGCCATGCCTCTCCGTATTTATACTTTAGCC
>NW_011245782.1:0-400 GCF_000146605.3 Meleagris gallopavo | reverse complement strand
CCATCCATAAGACAGCTCGAGACCCTCCTCCTCTGCACAGCCCCTCAGAGCACGAGGGAAGGGTCTGGGGGTGGGCCGAGTGGTCCCCCTGGAAAGGGGTTTGGGGGATCGGTGCCCCTCCCATCCCCTCCATCCCCAGGCCCTGACGCCCAGTGCTCAGGGCTCCAGAGAGCCCCAGGGTCCCTCAGTGTCCCTGTTCCAGTGCCACGCTTATTGTAACAGACTTCTTCCTTATGTCCCATCTAAAGACTCTGTCCCTTGCTTTTGCAGCCCCCTTGGGATACTGAAGGCTGCCCTCAGGAGGTCTCCCCGGAGCCTTCTCTTCTGCTGGCTGCCAAATTCGATGCACATCGTGAAATGCTTCATAAGGACAAAGCAGTGGAATGTCTTTAACCTCAAC
>NW_011245781.1:0-481 GCF_000146605.3 Meleagris gallopavo | reverse complement strand
CTCCAACCTCCCTGCCACAGGCAGAGCCACCAACTCCCCATTACAGACTACACCAGGCTGCCCAGGGCCCCATCCAACCTGGCCTTGAACACCTCCAGGGATGGATGGGGCATCCACAGCCTCTCTGGGCAGCTGTTCCAGCACCTCACCACTCTCACAGCAAAGAACTTCCCCCTCACATCCAACCTCAATCCCTCCCTCCACTTCAAACTCATCCTGCTGCTATCTACCCTTTCAAAAACTTGATTCCCCTCCTGTCTGTAGGCTCCCTTTAACTACTGGAAGGCTGCAATGAGGCCAAGAGCAGAGCAGGAGGGGACAACCACCTCCCTGTCCCTGCTGGCCACCCCTCTGCTGATGGAGATAAGGTGATACTGTGAGCTCCGCCAACCAGCACTTCTCAAGCCCTCACTGCCCACCCGTCTCTCCCACACTGTCTCAGCTTACCTACAAGATGCTGCACAAGAGGATGCAAAAACAA
>NW_011245780.1:0-537 GCF_000146605.3 Meleagris gallopavo | reverse complement strand
GACCACGCACAGAGGTGAGACTGCCACTGCTGGTAGTTCCCGCCGTCACACTTCTTATCCTTCCTAAGAGGTGTGCTGTCACCTTTTTTCTCCTCACCAGGGACTTGACCTGACTGCCTCGACTTCTGAAATACCATGGAGAGTGGCTCGGTGACTGCAGCGGTGAATTCCCTCGGAACTCTGGGACTCATCTCGTCAGGACCCAAAGACTCCTGGATGTTTGGGTCCTCAGGTGGTCCAGAACCTGATCTCCCATGGCAGTGTGGGATGGGAAGGGGTCTGTGGGACTGAGGAAGCAATGGCAGTCCCCACCTCACCAAACCAAAGCAAAGATGAGGGCTGTGCATAATGAGCAGTTATCAGACGAGATGGAAGCCAAAATGGTGTTGGGTACCTGAGCCTTCTCTGGTGGTAAGCAACATCGTGCACAGAGTGCAGCCATGTGCTCCGAGCAAGGAGCATAGGTTTGTGCAAGAGGCACGGATGCAGGGCAGTGCCTTCATGACTGTATTGTGTCCAACAGGTGGCAGCAGAGCT
>NW_011245779.1:0-486 GCF_000146605.3 Meleagris gallopavo | reverse complement strand
CTTTGTGAAGTAAAGGATTGATGCTTTACCACACTTGGAGAACAGATTCAGCATGACTCAGGTTCATTAGAAGAGGGAGAGCAGGAATATGTGTCTGATATTTCCTCCTGTTTGACAAGAGTTAGAACTCTGTACCACAACAGCACAAAGATTTACTGAATGGTAAGTATGAAGGAAGTTCAACTTTTTGTATATCTCTGCTATATGAGAAAAACTGCTGTTTGAATTGATATTTTGAATTTTCTGTTGGGGGATAGTTGTGAAGACTACTTGCTTTCTTCTTTTTTGGTATTATTTGTCCACGCAGCACTCTTAAGCAAACTGAATCCCAATGTCTTCTGGTGTGGTCCAAGTCCCTTTAATTATATCAGTAGGAGTCTAATAGTATCAGGCTCTTGGAGAGGAATTCAGGACATGGTGTAGCACTCATGACCTGCCCAGATAGATCATGGAGATGATCAGAAGCTCAGGGATCTCAGACCATGC
>NW_011245778.1:0-495 GCF_000146605.3 Meleagris gallopavo | reverse complement strand
AGGAAAATTTTACTACCTTAATTAAAAAAAAAAAGACTTTAACATACCGAGTTTCAGATACAATACCATAATTAATACCATGATTTTTACACATGGAAAACTGAAGTTTCAGATGTATAATGTGCTATGTTTTAGATTTCTCAGACTTTTCTTAATAAAAAAGTACATTTTTCTCAACAGATAACATTGTTTCTAATAACATATTCTTTTTTTATCTTTAGAATGTTAATAATATGCAGAAAATGGCAAAGGATAAATAGATCATTTTAGTGAAGAAAGACTGTTTTAAGATACTGTTCTATATTTTGGTTCAGTATTTATATTCTGCAGTGTACTGTAAAGAGAAAAACTCATGCTATGAAATAGGCAGAATAGCTTTCAATTTTCGAAGCTGTAGACCTACTACAAACTAGAGCACATGCAAGCAATTAACTCAAATTGCAATCATCTTAGGCTGTGTTTAGAGAAAATAAAGATTTTAAAAACTGATTTGAA
>NW_011245777.1:0-586 GCF_000146605.3 Meleagris gallopavo | reverse complement strand
AGTATATGTAATTTTCAGGTAGGTTTTCTGGTCATTTGTTGGTACAAGCCATTTAGCTGATAATGTTATTGGTATAGAATGGTCTTTGAAGCTTTTCTGTGGACAAATAGATTTCCCTACTTTCTGCATATGCTACTTCACTATTTTTTTCCTCTACTTCATGATTCAGTTATGTTTTCTTTTGCACTTTCCATGTGCACCCTCACTGGTGAGTGATTAGAAATTATGCTTATAGCACTTATAACACTTCTGTATGCCTTTTGCTCTGGTTTTGACAACTTTGGCATCAAGCACTCTTGTGTAGTCTGCAGTAGTTGTCTTTGTACTCAGCTCTACTGTATCCACCTCTCATGTATGTGTATATATATGCTCTCATCTTTGCTTTTCTCTCTCTCAGTACTCCAGTAAGGCTGTGGTGTTTTGTTTTGTTTTTTTTAAAAAAAGGAAGAGAGAAAGGTTCAGAATATGTGGAGGTAGTGCTCCTTCATGGGGTAAAGGAGAAGAAGACATTTCTAAGCAGCCTTACATGGGATAATGTTTCCAAAATGGTGTTAACAGGCTAAAAATCAAGATGCCAGTGCCAAAA
>NW_011245776.1:0-382 GCF_000146605.3 Meleagris gallopavo | reverse complement strand
TCTCTCTCTCTCTCTCTCTCTCTCTCTCTCTCTCTCTCTCTCTCTCTCTCTCTCTCTCTCTCTCTCTCTCTCTCTCTCTCTCTCTCTCTCTCTCTCTCTCTCTCTCTCTCTCTCTCTCTCTCTCTCTCTCTCTCTCTCTCTCTCTCTCTCTCTCTCTCTCTCTCTCTCTCTCTCTCTCTCTCTCTCTCTCTCTCTCTCTCTCTCTCTCTCTCTCTCTCTCTCTCTCTCTCTCTCTCTCTCTCTCTCTCTCTCTCTCTCTCTCTCTCTCTCTCTCTCTCTCTCTCTCTCTCTCTCTCTCTCTCTCTCTCTCTCTCTCTCTCTCTCTCTCTCTCTCTCTCTCTCTCTCTCTCTCTCTCTCTCTCTCCTCTCCTCTCCGCACCTC
>NW_011245775.1:0-466 GCF_000146605.3 Meleagris gallopavo | reverse complement strand
CACCCTGTTGTCAGGTAATTGACTTTTTCTGGTCTAATTGTAACCTTCATAAGTTTTGGTAACTTGTCTTTCTTCCTCTCTTCCCATTTTCCGTATTGGTCCATTTTGATCAAACTTCCTGAATGATTTATTTAGCAGTAATTTTAGATAAAATTATACTTTTCTTCTTTATTTCCCCTTGTTCTACAGGTTGACCTCTAAGAAATCTGTCAGTGTCCGTTGCTTTACTCAGATGGGACAAAAATGAGGACAGGTTTGAAGTCCTCTCATGTAGATACCTGTAATACTTTAATTCCAAAATTTCAGTAGAGCAGAATCCAGTGAAGAAGACAGATGGGGGGGCTGATTCTTTCTATTTGTGAAGGATGAGGAATGCACTTTATGTTGTCTTCACTGATAGATCTAAGAACTTGTACACTTTATCCTTTTCTGTTAACTCCCTTCCTTATTCTCAAACCTCTTTAAA
>NW_011245774.1:0-429 GCF_000146605.3 Meleagris gallopavo | reverse complement strand
GTTTTTTTCCCTTCCTCTTTTTTCTTTCCTATTTAACTGTCTTTATTTCAACGTAGAAGTTTTTAGTGGTGTTTTTTTTTCCCCTTATTTTCTCCTCTGTCACACTGATTGGGAAGTGAATGTATGGCTGAGCTGTGCTTAGCTGCTTTCTGGGCCAAACCACAACACCTCATCTCATGTGCTGAGCCTTTTTTCATCATACTTTTTCCCTCTGTCCTTCTGAGTAGAAGGAGTGAGAGAGTGGCATGATGCTGCTTAACTGCACATCAGTGTTAAACCACCACAGGTACTAATGAGAGTGGAATAGTTGATAGCAGTGGAAAACTGATGTATGTAGGATAAATCAGACCATAATTCCTTTCTTTTTCTTTTTTCCTTTTCTGAATTAAGACTGGAAATCTGCAATGTGTGTTCAGCAGCTGTTGCAAA
>NW_011245773.1:0-508 GCF_000146605.3 Meleagris gallopavo | reverse complement strand
CCAGGCAATCCTTCAACTCCATCAGGCTGCAAAATAGAAATCAGAAGAGACGCAGAACATAATTTAGAACACAACAAGGATGCACACAATGACCCTTAAAAAACACCGCATGGATGCAATTAGCACATAGCCCTATTAATGACAGCCATCCAGCTTGAGATCCTCCAGAAAAAGCAGAGCTCACAGCTCTGAAAGAAAGCAGGAATCACTCACCCCATTCTAAAGGGCTCACCCCACACCCCCAAAGGAAGCAGTCTCCAGATTCAGATGCTGCTCTTACACCTAGCAGCCCTTCAGTGCACTTGCCATCCCCCAAAAAGACAAGATCACAGCCCTGAAAGAAATAAAGAAACCACTTACCCCATTCCAAGGACCAATACTCCCCCACACTCTCAAGTGAAGGAAGCAGCTTCCAGGTCCAAATACCTACCAGCCCTTAAGTACGCTCAGGGTTCCCTGCTAAAAAACAGAGAGAGCAGCTCCACAATGGAGGAGAAAGAAAAAAAAA
>NW_011245772.1:0-426 GCF_000146605.3 Meleagris gallopavo | reverse complement strand
TTCACCTCTACGACAGCATTAATTACACAGAAATTATATAGGTAGTTTGAATAAAAGTATTTTTAACAGCTTGGAGCTATACGGACATTAACACTTGACCACACATGCACAGTTAAGCAGGTTGAGTGCAACACATAACATTTGTACTAAATCGGGGAGGGTTTCTTTCTCTCTCTCTTCTTTTTCCCTTTTTCTTTTTCTTTTGTCTTTTTTTAACAGTTACTTCAAGTAACACAGCTCGCTTCATATAAATAAGTTAAAACATCTATTATTTTTCAAGACAAAGCCATTCAAGACAAAGAAATGTACGATAAAAGCAGATCTACTTATACACGCGAGAGAATGGTAATAAACAGGCTCATGATTAAAAGATGAATAAGGGCGACAAGAACAGGGTTTCTTCACAGAAGTAACACAAGGAAGTTT
>NW_011245771.1:0-493 GCF_000146605.3 Meleagris gallopavo | reverse complement strand
CACACCTCTCAGGAAGGATAGAAAGTGTGACGCGGGGAACTACCAGCATGTCAGTCTCACCTCTGTGCTGGTCACGGATCATGGAGCAGATCATCCCTGGAAGTGACTCTCAAGCACACATTCCAGTGCGTCACCACCCTGTGCGTGAAAAGCTGCCTCCTAAGAAACCCAACCTAAACCTCCCCTGTCTCACTTGAAAAACCCATTTCCCCCTTGTCCTATCGCTATCCACCCTCCTAAACAGCCGTTGCCCCCTCCTGCTTATGCGCTCCCTTCGAGTCTTGGAAGGCTGTCATGAGCTATCTCCAGAGCTTTCTCTTCTCCCACACAAACAATCCCAGTTCCCTCAACATTTCTTTCTAAGAGAGGTGCTCCAGCCCTCTGATCATCTTTGTGGCCCTTCTCTGGACCTGCTCCAAAAGCTCCACATCATTCCTGTGCTGGAGCCCCAGGCCTGGACGCAGTGCTGCACATGGGGCCCCACACCAGAGCC
>NW_011245770.1:0-394 GCF_000146605.3 Meleagris gallopavo | reverse complement strand
ATCAGGCTGCAAAATGAAATACAGAAGAGACGCAGAACTTAATTTACAACACAACAAGGATGCAACACAATGCCCTTAAAAACACCCACCGCATGGATGCAATTAGCACATAGCCCTATTCATTACAGCCATCCAGCTTGAGATCCTCCCAGAAAAAGCAGAGCTCACAGCTCTGAAATCAAGCAGGAATCACTCACCCCATTCTAAGGGCTCACCCCACACCCCAAAGGAAGCAGTCTCCAGATTCAGATGCTGCTCTTACACCTAGCAGCCCCTTCAGTGCACTTGCCATCCCCCAAAAAGACAAGATCACAGCCCTGAAAGAAAAAAAGAAACCACTTACCCCATTCCAAGGACCAATACTCCCCCAACACTCTCAAAGTGAAGGAAGCAG
>NW_011245769.1:0-340 GCF_000146605.3 Meleagris gallopavo | reverse complement strand
CTGCAGGCTGACAAGCCCAGCTCCCTCGGCCTGCCTTCGCAGGGAGGTGCTGCAGCCTCCTGATCATCTTTGTGGCTCCTCTGGACCCTCTCCAACACGACTCCCCTGTCTGTCCTTGTACTGGGGGCTCCAGCCCTGGACGCAGTGCTGCAGATGGGACCTCACAGGAGCAGAGCAGAGGGGGACAGTCACCTCCCCGTCCCTGCTGGCACCCCTCTGCTGATGCAGCCCAGGATCCCATTTGCTTTCCCAGCTGCAGGAGCACACTGCTGGCTCACGTTCAGCTTTTCATCCATCAGGACCCCCAGGTCCTTCTCCGCAGGGGCTGCTCTCAAGGACC
>NW_011245768.1:0-483 GCF_000146605.3 Meleagris gallopavo | reverse complement strand
TTGTGTTGCTTTTTTTGTGGAGAAAGGGTATCATGCCATCAGAACCAACGGACGCCGATATAGTTCAGACTGATGGGCAGTGATACTCCTGCCATCTTCCTTTTGGGCAAGGATCGTGTGTCTCCCTTCCCAAATCTCTCCTGTGGTGCTCTTAATAGAATTACCAAGATGCTTGTTTTCACAAGACGTGAAACCTATGCCAGACCTCTGGGCTGAAAAGCTGTCAATATTGTATTAAAGCACCTGTATGCAATAGGAAAGGGAAGCTTGCTTGCTGATGAGTAAAGCTCTTAACACACATGCAGAAGTTTTGTATGCCTGGTGGGATTCTGAGTCGGAAGGGCTTAACAGACTTAGACTTCTCTGGATTTGGAGCATCGCTGAGAACTTCCACTTGTGTCCTACATTTGAGACAAAGACTATGAAGACTACGAAACAGCTGTTAAGAAACTTAATGGAGGACTGTATTCCAGTGATCAGAAA
>NW_011245767.1:0-325 GCF_000146605.3 Meleagris gallopavo | reverse complement strand
CAGGTGGTCCAGAACCTGATCTCCCATTCCATGAGAAAGCAATGGCAGTCCCACCTCACCAACCAAAGAAGAGGGCTGTGCATAATGAGCAGTTCTCAGACAAGATGGAAGCCAAAATGGTGTTGGGTATCTGAGCCTTCTCTGGTGGTAAGCAACATCGTGCACAGAGTGCAGCCATGTGCTCTGAGCAAGGAGCACAGGTTTGTGCAAGAGGTACGGATCGCACCGGGCAGTGCCTTCATGACTGTATTGTGTCCAACAGGTGGCAGCAGAGCTGCGGTGCTCCCAAGTGCCGTAACAACTGCACGGAGAGATGTGTTGGTCT
>NW_011245766.1:0-358 GCF_000146605.3 Meleagris gallopavo | reverse complement strand
CCATAGGAGGAAGAAATGTTTCCCGAGGAGGGCCCTGGCACACACTGCCCGAGGAGCGGCGCGCGCTGATGTGTGGAATCAGACTCTGTGACCACAAAGCAGTTATAAAGCAGGTGTGTTTAATCAGGGCTGCGACTCCGGGTGCAAGGGGGAGAGCTGCTCCTAACTCGCACAGCGTCAGGAAGAAGTGCTGCAGCGAGAGGCCGAACTGATACGTGATCAGTAGTTTCCAGGAGTTGGGATCCACGTTCCTTACGTTCCGAGAACCCAGCAGCACGCGGCCCCCCTCGCGCGTGCGCGGTGAGCGGTGAGGGTCTCCTCCTGGTGGCCGTGGGATGCAGAATCCTCATCTTCCCCG
>NW_011245765.1:0-411 GCF_000146605.3 Meleagris gallopavo | reverse complement strand
TGGGATGTGCCACATCTTTGTGAGGCAATCGGTGTTTGTGAGGGCAAATGGCGTATATTCTGGATCAAAATGGTCTTTCCGCAGTAAATGCCAAAAGTCTGGGAGTAAGTGTCATGATGAGGAATGTAATGGAGTGTAATTGGGAGGAACTGGGAGGAATTTCTCGGAGTCGTGGTCTTTGTGGGTGCATATGTCCCATTTAGGGAAGGAAGGAGTATTTCTTAGCCAAACTGCCATAGCA
Organism: Meleagris gallopavo; assembly: GCF_000146605.3. Taxonomy (NCBI): domain Eukaryota; kingdom Metazoa; phylum Chordata; class Aves; order Galliformes; family Phasianidae; genus Meleagris; species Meleagris gallopavo. The sequence continues at coordinate 170 of NW_011245765.1, read as the reverse complement.
TTTAGGGAAAATGTCCTATCCTTGGGAGACAAGTGGTATTAGTGGGAGAAGATGTCCTATTCTTGGTTGCAAGTGTCCAATTTGGTCTTGTCATCTAGTCTTTTTGGGAGAAACGTGAGTTGGTTGAAGAAACAGGTATGCCTGGAGAAAATAATCATCTTTTTGGTAAG
>NW_011245764.1:0-435 GCF_000146605.3 Meleagris gallopavo | reverse complement strand
AGGTGAGCACTGTGGCCTTCTCAACCAGGCCACTATACGATTCTATGATCTATGACCTCGTGTGCTCATGAAATTACAGAGTGCAGGCGGATTGGAAAAGGGAGGTGGAACAGGGAGGTGGGATTTGGGGTAGGGTCCCCAGCCCCAAGCTGGGTGCACGGCTGCACCCGCACCGGGAAAAGCATTGTGACATCACAGGGCGGGGCAGGACTCCAGTCTTTATGAAGTCACGCTGGCAGCCTCCCTCAGCTCAGACACGTGGGGCGGTCACTCCGTCCTGGTGGTCACTGCTGGAGCTCCGCTCTGGGTGACAGCCACTTGTGTGTTGAGAGTGGTCCGTGGGAGAGAACAGGATGAAGGTCAGCCTGACTCTCTTCCTGATCTTACTTGCCTTCATGTCTTCCAATTCCTGACTTTGCCAGCTGTCTCAGCTGG
>NW_011245763.1:0-309 GCF_000146605.3 Meleagris gallopavo | reverse complement strand
TGTCAACAGTAGGCATTGGAGAGGCAGAGCTAGCAGATGTAGTTTGGGATGGTGATGTGGTGAGGGTAGCAGGGAGGTTGTTTCTCCAGGTTTGGATGAGAGGGCAGTAGTTGTGTTGAGGAGTGATGTGCTTGTGAGGGTAGAAGTAGAGGTTGCTGTTAGTGTAGACGTTGGTGCAGATGTAGTCTGAGCTGGAGACGTGTTCTCCTGAGCAGTGGTTGGAGTAGCTGCTGAGGTGGTCGTAGGAGATGGGCTTGTTCCAGGAGAAAGAGTGGACGTAAGTGGAGAGGTGTTTGGTGATGCAGATGT
>NW_011245762.1:0-335 GCF_000146605.3 Meleagris gallopavo | reverse complement strand
CCAAAAAATATGCTAGTTTTCTACCAGGAACTGCAGTTTCCTCCCACAAATACCATTTTTTCTACAAGAAATATGACGTTTTCTCCCAGAAATATCAGATTTTGCCCCCAAAACATGACATTTTCTTCAAGAAATACGGGTTTTCTCCCAAAGTATGATATTTTGCTCCAGAAATTCCAGTTTTATCACCGAAGACTCTACGTTTTCACCAGAAATACCTTTTTTATCCCCAAACATGACATTTTCTCCAGAAATACCAGATTTCTTCCCCAAAAAATGACATAATCTCCAAGAAATAGTAGATTTTTCCCCCAAAAAATATGATATTTTCTCCA
>NW_011245761.1:0-357 GCF_000146605.3 Meleagris gallopavo | reverse complement strand
AAGGGACCTCTAGAGATCATCGAGACCAACCCCCTGCCAAAGCAGGTTCCCTACACCAGGTCGCACAGGTAGGCGTCCAGGCGAGACTTGAATATCTGCAGAGAAGGAGACTCCACAACCTCCCTGGGCAGCCTGTTCCAGTGCTCCGTCACCTCACCGTGAAGAAGTTCTTACGCACATTCGTGCGAAACTTCCTGTGCTGCAGCTTATGTCCGTTCCCCCCTCGTCCTGTCTCCACGTACCACTGAAAAGAGACTGGCCTCACCGCTATGGCCGCCACACCTCAGATATTTATAAACCTGGATCAGGTCCCCTCTCAGTCGTCTTTTCTCAAGGCTAAACAGACCCAGTTCACGT
>NW_011245760.1:0-526 GCF_000146605.3 Meleagris gallopavo | reverse complement strand
ATGGGCAGTGTGGGGATGGGAAAGGGGGTGGTGTGGGGACTGAGGAAGCAATGGCAGTCCCCACCTCACCAAAGCAAAGATGAGGGCTGTGCATAATGAGCAGTTATCAGACAAGATGGAAGCAAAAATGGTGTTGGGTAGCTGAGCCTTCTCTGGTGGTAAAGCAAACATGGTGCACAGAGTGCAGCCATGTGCTCCGAGCAAGGAGCACAGGTTTGTGCAAGAGGCACGGATGCAGGGCAGTGCCTTCATGACTGTATTGTGTCCAACAGGTGGCAGCAGAGCTGCGGTGCTCCCAAGTGCCGTAACAACTGCCCGGAGAGATGTGTTGGTCTCGGTGGAAACAGCAAGGAAGTGGAATCTGCATTTCCCGGCATGCCCCGGAACCTCACTTTGCTGACTGGTCATTGTCTGCCCAGCAGGTAAGGGCGATGCACAGCCGCCAGCGTTTACCCATTCCAGAGCCCGGCACAATAGGGTTCCCCCAGAGCTCTGAATTGCGCTTCATGGTGCCCAGAAGGCTGCC
>NW_011245759.1:0-461 GCF_000146605.3 Meleagris gallopavo | reverse complement strand
CGTTTACCCATTCCAGAGCCCGGCACAATAGGGTTCCCCAGAGCTCTGAATTGCGCTTCATGGTGCCCACAGAAGGCTGCCTATCCTCTTTGTTCTGTGTCTTGCTTGTCTCTGGTCTTGCACTGTTTTCACTATTACATTCTCTTGTCCTCCTATTTTTGTGTTCCTTGCCCCATTCTCTTGGCCATTCCCCTTTGGCTTTGTGTTGCCACATTCATGTCGGCATTCAGTTTTGGCGTTCCCTGCCGTATTGTCTGGGCCGTCATCCTTGGCATTTCCTTCCATGTTCTCTTGGCCCTTGCCTTTGCCTGGGCATTCCCTTGCCCTCCTGTTTTTGTGGCAACACCTGGGGCGGGGTGCAGCCCTGCGAGCACAGCTGGGGGCAGTTTGGCTGTGGAGTGGGGCAGAGCCAGGCTCCACCCCTCCCTGATCCCATGTAAGGGCTGGGAAGAGTAGGGGCA
>NW_011245758.1:0-467 GCF_000146605.3 Meleagris gallopavo | reverse complement strand
CTATGTGCTAATTGCATCCATGCGGTGGGTGTTTTTAAGGGTCATTGTGTGCATCCTTGTTGTGTTTTAAATTATGTTCTGCGTCTCTTCTGATTTCATTTGCAGCCTGATGGAGTTGAAGGATTGCCTGGGCTCCTCCAGTCAGTGGTGTGAGAATCTGTCCAGCAGGTAATGAACATCATGCACCCCATGTTGGTGCGCTGCTTGTATGCAGGTAGGTTTGCGATGTGATCCGATCCCCCATGCTGACCATCCACAGCTAGATCAAGTTGCTCAGAGTCTGAGCCAGGCTCACCTTGAAAGGGCCAGCACATCCACCATGTCTCTGGCAACCTGTGCCACTGCCTTAGCACCCTCACTGTACAAGACATTTTCCTTAGATTTCACCTCCATTTTCCCTTGTTCTTTCCTTTAGGTATTGAAAGGCTGTTACCAGGTTCCCTTTGGAGCCTTCACTTCTCCAGGAG
>NW_011245757.1:0-425 GCF_000146605.3 Meleagris gallopavo | reverse complement strand
CGCTTCTCGTACATCGCCTCCCTCGTGCCTAATTGACCAGTATGGGTGTGAAGGTCCTCCATGGAGGATCATAAACCCGTTTGCAATGGGATAGCGACCTTGTCAGGCTAAGTAACGCGGCGTGCTGCCATTAACCAGTCTCTTTGTGAACGGTTTTCGTCCTGGTGTTGTATTTTTATGGTATTGTGGGTTGGATTTCAAAGGGGTTTGTCTCAGGTGGAGCTTTGAGATCCCACCTTGAAGCTTTGTTTTCTGAATCATCCAGGTGCATTGATTTAGGAGCCTGGGTATTTTCTAATGCAACTTTTTTCTAGTGCGACTGCTGCAACGGTTTCTGGAGACCCCAGGTGGGACCCTATAGGTGATGGCCGTCAGACCCCCCTGCCTCAAAGCGTCCGGCTGCCAGCAGTGGGTGAGTTCAGTGG
>NW_011245756.1:0-499 GCF_000146605.3 Meleagris gallopavo | reverse complement strand
CCTTGTGCTGGCCTGGAGGCTTTCCTCTGCTGGCTGGGTGGATCCCATGCCCGGTAGCCTACCCTTCCCCTCCCTCCTTGGCATGACTGCCAGTGCTTTGCCTTCCTCCAGAGAGGTGTTTTGTTCCGACTGGCAGCCACAGACTCCTTCTGGGCTGGCGACCCTGCAGGTGCATGTGTGGTGGAGGCAGCAGCATGCCCAGTAGCTACCCTTTCCTCCTCCCGGGCACGGATGCCAAGATTTTGGCCTCCTGCACACTCGGTCGGTCACCTCTGTGCCTTTGCCATGACGGTGTGTTCTTTGCTTTTTCATGTTGCTGCAGAGGCTGTAGCTGCATGGGTTGATGTTGGTTTCCTCGGTTTGTTTTCCATGTTGTTTTTCTGTGGTTTCTGCCTTGGTTTCCTGCTCCTTCTGCATTGCAATGCATTGGGTTTTTTCCAGGGTTGTTTTATTTTCCCTTTTGTTTCTATTCTTGGAACTGCTTTTCCTTTCCTGAGCG
>NW_011245755.1:0-483 GCF_000146605.3 Meleagris gallopavo | reverse complement strand
AAACATGCTAGGGGATGAAAGGACTGAGCGTAGTCCTGCTCCATAAGGCCTGGGAGTACTGGTGGGTGGAGCTGGACACAAGCCAGCAGTGGCCCTCCAGCCCAGAAAGCCAACCGTATCCTGGGCTGCATCCAAAGATGCGCAGTCAGCGGGCGAAGGGAGGAGATCCCCATCCCTCTGCTCTGCGCTGGTCAGGCCTCAGCTGCAGTGCTGCGTCCAGATGTGGAGTCCTCAGTGCAGGGAGACATGGAGCTGTGCGAGTGCATCCAGAGTACAGCCACAAACACGAACCCAAGGATGGAACCCCTCTCCTGTAAGCAAGGAGAGCTGGGCTGTTCAGCCTGGAGAAGTGAAGGCTCCAAGGGAACCTGGTAACAGCCTTTCAATACCTCAAGGAAAGAACAAGGGAAAATGGAGGTGAAATCTAAGGAAAATGTCTTGTACAGTGAGGGTGCTGAGGCAGTGGCACAGGTTGCCAGAGAC
>NW_011245754.1:0-442 GCF_000146605.3 Meleagris gallopavo | reverse complement strand
GAGCAGAACCCAGCGGAAGTTGTGCGCACGCTGTGCCCGCACGGGGGGCCGTGGGCTTCCTCCCCCCCGGCCCACAGAATGGGAAGGGAAGGGGGAGACGGACGGGGAGCTGGGAGCTGGGGCTCCAGGAAGGAGAAAAAGACAAAGCGACAACGATCTGCGGACAAAACTGTTTTACTGAGTGCGATGGCGGAGTGCGAGTTAAGCCGACGCCATGGCGCCTCGTGGGAGCTGAGAGGAATAAATGAGAGGGGACAGAGGAGTTCCTGAGGCGGAGTCACACCTGGAAAGCTGGGAACGGCTTCCAATGACCCCAGTGACCCCAACGGCCCCGGTGACCCCAGTGACCTCACACGAACCCACCCCATTCCACTGACCCCACTGACCACAATGACCCCGAATGTCCTCACCTGACCCCAGTGACACCGGTGACCCCAACGAC
>NW_011245753.1:0-425 GCF_000146605.3 Meleagris gallopavo | reverse complement strand
ATTGGCTGACACGCCTGAAGGCTGTGCTGCCATTCAGCGAGACCTGGACAGGCTGGAGAGCTGGGCAGTAAGAAACCAGATGAGGTTCAACACAAGCAAGTGTAGGGTCTTACACCTAGGGAGGAATAATTTGCATGCACCAATACAGGCTGGGGGATGAGCTGCTGGAGAGGAGCGCTGCAGAGAGGGACCTGGGCGTCCTGGTGGACGACAGGTTGGCCATGAGCCAGCAGTGTGCCCTCGTGGCCAAAAAAGGCCAATGGCATTCTGGGGTGCATTTAAGAAGAGCGTGTCCAGCAGGTCGAGGGAGGTGATCCTCCCCCTCTACTCTGCCCTGGTAAGGCCTCATCTGGAGTACTGTGTCCAGTTCTGGGCTCCCCAGTACAAAAAAGACAGGGATCTCTTGGAAAAGAGTCCAGCGGAGG
>NW_011245752.1:0-492 GCF_000146605.3 Meleagris gallopavo | reverse complement strand
GGAGATGGAGGCTCAGTAGTCCCTCCAGTAATAGGTACATGACCTACTGATGTTGTGGCCAACACTCCGATTTCATTGCTAAAGGGACTCCCATCGTGTCCCTGTGGCAGATCAGGACACCCCCTTTGGTGCCTGATATTATGATGCAGCCGCAAACATCCAGCCAGAAAGTGTGGTACAGGCGGCCAGGACGTGCCCCTGTACAAGCGGAAGTGTTGACCCAGGATAGAAACACGGCCTGTATGTTGCCCTGGAGGGCAGACCTTCCCCTCTTGGTACCTCTGAAACATCTGTATTTCTCCCCGTGAGTCTTTTGAGCCTTCAGGATCACCGGAAGGAATGAAATGTCATCAAAACGTTCCAGTGTTACTGTCAGATCATGTGTAACACCCGGTGATGGTCTGCATGGGACTGATGGAACATAGGACGGACCTGCACCTCACGACCGTATGCCTCCAGTAACATCATCGAGTGCTGGCCCGTAGAAGGAAG
>NW_011245751.1:0-434 GCF_000146605.3 Meleagris gallopavo | reverse complement strand
GCAACATGGAAGGGCTTCAGGTGTGTTGTTAGGTGCACAAGGAGCAGTTCGTGCAGCAGTAGATGATATTGCTGTGTCATGCAGATCAGAGTGGTAGAACTGAGGCAGATGTAGAGAAGATACGGCACCAAACTGAAATACTGCACAACATAAAGCGATGCGAGCTGCCCAGCCACCAGCTCACACTGCTCCAATCGATGTGTGGGGAGTGAGGCAGGTCCTGCATGCCGTGCAGACAGTTCACGGTAGAGCTGAGACCGAGGAGCTCCAGGCACACAAAAGAGACTGTAAAGTGCCTGCTGCTTTGCTCCAAGCTCAGACCTGCCAACACGGCAGAGTTCAAGGCTTTCCACTTGGGCCGGAGGAATCCCAGGCATCCGTACAGACTGGTAGGAGCAGTCCTTGAGAGCAGCCCTGCAGAGAAGGACCTGGGG
>NW_011245750.1:0-429 GCF_000146605.3 Meleagris gallopavo | reverse complement strand
TTTTCATGTTGCTGCAGAGGCTGCTGCTGCTGCATGGGTTGATGTTGGTTTCCTCGGTTTGTTTTCCATGTTGTTTTTCTGTGGTTTCTGCCTTGGTTTCCTGCTCCTTCTGCATTGCAATGCATTGGGTTTTTTTCCAGGGTTGTTTTATTTCCCTTTTGTTTCTATTCTTGGAACTGCTTTTTCCTTTCCTGAGCGTATTCCCCTCTGTTTGTGAGGATTTCAAGTGATTTTGCTTTGCTCTCCTTGGCTTTTTATTACTTACTCTTTCTTTCCTTTTGCTGGTTTTTCCTGGCTTTGGTTTGCTCTTTGGTTATTGTTGGTATCGGGGGCCTTGCATTGCTGTTAAATTTTGGTTCTTTCTTTCCATTGTTAAGCACTGGTGAGCTTTGTTCTCTCTTTACTTTGCTAGGATTCTTTGCTTTGCCA
>NW_011245749.1:0-368 GCF_000146605.3 Meleagris gallopavo | reverse complement strand
CCCTTCAAAAACCCACAAATCAAACCATACAGTTTTTCAGTTTCCACAAACACCCAGTATTTAGTCTAATGATTAGAATACTCAATTATAAAAAACTGGTCCTGTTACTTTGTTTATGTTCCTGGTTTCTTATTCAATGCTTCCCTCTGGCTCGCTGGCAATGTCTCTCCAATGAGCCAAAATACAGCCCAGAGGGGTCTATTTCAGAATTTCTTTTGACATCCTTTGTCCCATAACAGCTTTTTATCCTGGCTGGTCTTAGCTATTGGGTGAAAATCCCCTTGTGTTTTGCTGTGTAATGCACAAACTTCCATGGGGCACAGGAGCACTGAATTCCCTGGATAAGATTAGCAACCACTGTCCCCCAG
>NW_011245748.1:0-386 GCF_000146605.3 Meleagris gallopavo | reverse complement strand
TTGTGGGGTTTAATGTTGCTGCTGTTCTGGAGTAATTCAGTCTTCACGTTTTGCTCAGTTTCTGTCCAAAGCTGAGATGACAAACTGTGTCATCAGACGATCCACCATCTGATGATGTTATTACTGCTGATGAGCTAACAGCTACCCAGAGCAGAGATCTTGCTGGCTTTCTCAAGCTGCCTTCAACATCCTTCTGTGATAAGAATAAGCCTGGATATGTACCTGAAGAGGATGATGGTAAGGAGAGTCCAAGCTGATTTTTGTGTTGCTTTTTTTGTGGAGAAAGGGTGTCATGCCATCAGAACCAACGGACGCCGATATAGTTCAGACTGATGGGCAGTGATACTCCTGCCATCTTCCTTTTGGGCAAGGATCGTGTGTCTCCC
>NW_011245747.1:0-312 GCF_000146605.3 Meleagris gallopavo | reverse complement strand
GCCGGAGCTTCAGACTCCAGGGCCGGCACCGGCCTCTCAGGCTGTGGCTTTAGGCCCGAAGCTGGTGCTGGCTGCTTGTGCTGTGGCTTCAGGTTTAGGCCCAGGACTCGTGCCAGCCTCTCAGGCTGGGGCTCGGGCTTTAATCCCCGGGGTCGGTGCTGGCCACTCAGGCTGTGGCTTCAGGTCCCGTGCCCGGGGCTGGGCCCTCTAACTGGGGCTGTGGCTTTTAAGCTCCTGGACCGGTTGCAGCCTTTTGGCCTCTGGCCCAAAGTCACCAGGGCTGGTACCAAATTTTAAGAAAACAACAGGAGG
>NW_011245746.1:0-483 GCF_000146605.3 Meleagris gallopavo | reverse complement strand
GGGACAGCTCCCTCAGCTCTCATGGACTCATCTCATCATAAGACAAATAAGCCTAATGTGTTACACAGATCCAGTTTCCTCGAGGTTTCCCTGATCCAAAGCTACATCTCGATTGCTCCAGCTTTTCAGCGTGGCCTCTGAGCCATGGAATTCTTGCAAGCCACACTTGCTGGATAAGAAAGAAACAAAGAAGACAATCAGGACCTCAGCATTTTTGCTGTCCCCAGTAAGCAGGTCACCCATTTCCATGAGGAGAACACCCACCTAATTTTCCTTTCACCACTGAGATCTGTGTAGGAACCCTCTTTGTTGCCCCTTCACGTCCCTTGACAGACTGAGTTCTGTCAGGCCTATGGCTCTCCTCACTTGATTCCTGACTGCACACACACTATGGCTGCATTCCTCTCACGTTACTCAACCGTGCTTTCTTCCCCAAGAGGCTTCGTATTGCTGTGTTTGTGTTTGGCCAACAGCATTTTCTTC
>NW_011245745.1:0-497 GCF_000146605.3 Meleagris gallopavo | reverse complement strand
CAGTAGCTGGGATGAGGAACACCACCACCAAACATGCTAGGGGATGAAAGGACTGAGCGTAGTCCTGCTCCATAAGGCCTGGGTGTACTGGTGGGTGGGAGCTGGACCACAAGCCAGCAGTGGGCCCTTCCAGCCCAGAAAGCCAACCGTATCCTGGGCTGCATCCAAAGATGCGCAGTCAGCGGGCGAAGGGAGGAGATCCCCCATCCCTCTGCTCTGCGCTGGTCAGGCCTCACCTGCAGTGCTGCGTCCAGATGTGGAGTCCTCAGTGCAGGGAGACATGGAGCTGTGCGAGTGCATCCAGAGTACAGCCACAAACACGACCCGAAGGATGGAACCCCTCTCCTGTAAGCAAGGAGAGCTGGGCTGTTCAGCCTCCTGGAGAAGTGAAGGCTCCAAGGGAACCTGGTAACAGCCTTTCAATACCTAAAGGAAAGAACAAGGGAAAATGGAGGTGAAATCTAAGGAAAATGTCTTGTACAGTGAGGGTGCTGAGG
>NW_011245744.1:0-497 GCF_000146605.3 Meleagris gallopavo | reverse complement strand
CGTGGCAGACAGTATCAAAGGCCTTTCCTAAAATCAAGGTAGACAGCATCTACCGCTCGTGCACAGTGCGCAGTGAGCGGTGAGGGTCCTCCTCCTGGTGGCCGTGGGATGCAGAATCCTCATCTTCCCGCGGAGGCTCGCAGTCTTTCTCCCTGTTCGCTTCTGACCTGCGGAGGGCAGCCCCCCAGCCCGTTTCAGCTCGCCTGCGGACATCGAATCGCCTCGCTGCCAGGCGTCCTCGGGCTGTTCTCAAACCCTTCTGTTTGCGGCCTTCGGCCCTCCTTATCCCACACCCGGAGTCTGCCATCCCTTATTTTCTGTCATTCTTGCTCCTATAAGCTGTCTCTAACTCCTCCCTCTCCCCCCAGCCTTAGTCCCTGCGAAGCCCTTTCCTCGCGTTTTTACTACGGGGCCCTTCTCGCCCTTCAGCACCGGCCCGCACCGCCGTACCGGACAACCGCGCAGCAGGCGCGGGCTGCGGCCCCGCACGGCCTCCT
>NW_011245743.1:0-549 GCF_000146605.3 Meleagris gallopavo | reverse complement strand
TGCCTGTGCTGGCCGGTCGGCTTTTCCTCTGCTGGCTGGGTGGATCCATGCCCGGTAGCACCCTTCCGTCCTCCTGGCACTGACCTGCGGTGCTTTGCCTTCTCCAGAGAGGTGTTTTGTTCCAGCTGGCAGGGACAGCCTCCTTCTGGGCTGGCGACCCTGAAGGTGCATGTGTGGTGGAGGCAGCAGCATGCCCAGTAGCTACCCTTTCCTCCTCCCGGGCACGGATGCCAAGATGTTGGCCTCCTGCAGACTCGGTGGTCATTGGTGCTTCGCCATGACCGTGTATTCTTTGCTTTTTCATGTTGCTGCAGAGGCTGCTGCTGCTGCATGGGTTGATGTTGGTTTCCTCGGTTGGTTTTCCGTGTTGTTTTTCTGTGGTTTCTGCCTTGGTTTCCTGCTCCTTCTGCATTGCAATGCATTGGGCTATTTTCAGTGGTGTTGATTTTTCCCCTTCTGTTTCTGTTCTTGGAAGTGCTTTTCCTTTCCTAAGCGTATTCCCGTCTGTTTGTGAGGATTTCAAGTGCTTTGCTTTGGTTCCTTGGCATT
>NW_011245742.1:0-658 GCF_000146605.3 Meleagris gallopavo | reverse complement strand
GATGCAGAGCATGTGAGCAACGGCTCCACAGCTGTACAGGACAGCATCTCAGGGATGGCTTTGACTGAGCTGGCAGGCGTAACTGCTCGCTGAGGAACCGTGCAGCCATAAAAGAACTTGAAAAGCATCTCTGACTCTGACATTGACACCTCAGCAGCCCATCTCCCTGCCATGTTTAGTTTCCAGTGCCAGCAAGTCCGACCAACAGCTCTGCTTCGAGGAGAACCGAAATTGGTTTCAGGCACGTGGCCCTGAAAATCTGGAAAACCCCACCATTAGCGTAACTTAGTTTCAGCAAGTTTTGGCACTAGAAAGAATGGAAATAAACCCACAGAAAGCCACCCAAGCCATGATGATAGGTGCTGGAAAAGGAAGTCCTCTTTACCTTTCCGATGGAAAGCCGATGACTTTGTGGAATTTCCCCGGTAAAGCTGCGGGGCCTTCTTCCACTTCTATGTCCCTGCTCTCTGTCACGATGGCAGAGCTGCTGTGGCCTCGCCTCTGGGCCTGTGCCTCCTCCAGGCTGAGCAGCTTTGTGGCAGCAGAAGACACCCACACAGACTTGGGTGCTGATAGAGAACTGCGCGCTGTAAGATAAAACCACAGGTAAGAGCGAGGATCAGAAAGCGGCAGCACGGCCATCACAGTTCTGGGGCAG
>NW_011245741.1:0-508 GCF_000146605.3 Meleagris gallopavo | reverse complement strand
CCATCCTTTTGGGGTTGCAGGAGGGAGCGGTGAGAAGCGACGTATTGCTTTGTGTTTTGGTCTGTCAAAGAGGAGTTCTGTTTTTAGGAGCGGAAATACGGGCTATGATGGAAACAGGAGGGAGAAGGCTCCTACCTGGATAGTGGGCAGAGCTTTGGTGACTGTGGCCATTTGCAGTAGAAGTTTTGCTGTTTTGCAAAGTGGGGTTCAGAATGGCAGCTGATGATGAATGGGAGCCGCTCGAAAGACAGGTTTCCACGGTTAGCTGAGGGCATTGAGCTGCTTTAGCATGCAGTCTCTGCTCTTACTCAGCCAACAGCAATTCTCAAGGGGAATTCTGAGAACAGTAGGCTAAGCAATCATCTCAAGCCATCATCTTCTTCCATTGGGAGGAAGTTCTTCACCCAGAGGGTGGTGAGGCACTGGAATAGGTTGCCCAAGGAGGTTGTGGATGCCCCATCCCTTGAGGCATTCAAGGCCAGGCTGGATGTGGCTCTGGGCGAGCCTG
>NW_011245740.1:0-436 GCF_000146605.3 Meleagris gallopavo | reverse complement strand
CTGCTAGGTGTAAGAGCAGCATCTGAATCTGGAGACTGCGTCTTTGGGTGTGGGTGAGCCTTAGAATGGGTGAGTGATTCCTGCTTGATTTCAGAGCTGTGAGCTCTGCTTTTCTGGAGGATCTCAAGCTGGATGGCTGTCATTAATAGGGCTATGTGCTAATTGCATCCATGCGGTGGGTGTTTTTTAAGGGCATTGTGTGCATCCTTGTTGTGTTTTAAATGATGTTCTGCGTCTCTTCTGATTTCATTTTGCAGCCTGATGGAGTTGAAGGATTGCCTGGGCTCCTCCAGTCAGTGGTGTGAGATGTGTCCAGCAGGTAATGAACCTCATGCACCCCATGTTGGTGCGCTGCTTGTATGCAGGTAGGTTTGCGATGTGATCCGACTCCCCCATGCTGACCATCCACAGCTAGATCAAGTTGCTCAGAGTCTGA
>NW_011245739.1:0-498 GCF_000146605.3 Meleagris gallopavo | reverse complement strand
TTTGGAAATAGACTTAGGCAGAAATTCAATGGCATCAACTTTTAGAAAAACGTAAACCCTTTCAATATTATGCCATCTACAGGAAGGTGTCAGTCTATTTAACCATAAGAATCGAGATCTGTAGCAGTAAGTAAGTAACTGACTTAGGTCAGGTGGTGTGTTTTTTTTTCAAGTTGTAAAATCCAAAGGCTAAGGAGGAAACTTATTTAAACCAGATTATTCTCAACTATACAACATATTCAAAGAATACTTAACATGAACACTTGATCTACATTATAAATAAATAAATAAGGAAATCATCATAGCATTCAGAGCTTTATTGTTTAACATCTGAAACTTTTTCATAATTATTACACTATTCTCAGAAAACATAAAATTATTTAAAAAAACTGAGAATTACTACACTTGAACAAAAATGTATAATATCAGGTGAACTGAATTCTTTTTTAAAAATTAAGAAGCTGAAAAACACAGAGTTTAAGCATAAGGCTCTTCTTC
>NW_011245738.1:0-410 GCF_000146605.3 Meleagris gallopavo | reverse complement strand
TCACTTGAAACCATTTCCCCTTGTCCTATCGCTATCCACCCTCCTAAACAGCCCGTTGCCCCCTCCTGCTTATGCGCTCCCTTCGAGTCTTGGAAGGCTGTCATGAGCTATCTCCAGAGCTTTCTCTTCTCCCACAGAAACAATCCCAGTTCCCTCAACATTTCTTTCTAAGAGAGGTGCTCCAAGCCCTCTGATCATCTTCGTGGCCCTTCTCTGGACCTGCTCCAAAAACTCCACATCATTCCTGTGCTGGAGCCCCAGGCCTGGACGCAGTGCTGCACATGGGGCCGCACCAGAGCCGAGTCGAGGGGGACAATCACCTCCCTCTCCCTGCTGGTCGCTCCTCTTTGAATGCAGCCCACGAATACAGTTGGCCTTCTGGGCTGCAAGTGCACACTACTGGCTTATGT
>NW_011245737.1:0-301 GCF_000146605.3 Meleagris gallopavo | reverse complement strand
AAAAGAAAATCAAAAGATTAGGGGAGACAACACTTCAAGCTGTGTTGCATTAAGCTGGATCCAAACGCTGCTATATTAAATAAGACTAAAGAATAAGACTACTTAGTTCCTAAATGGAAAGAGCTGACTATTCTACAGTCTTTTCATTTGTAATTGCTGTTAATTTCCAGTTCATTAGGTACAGATGTTGTCACATTTCTCACCTGCACGGTCAAGGCAGGCTGACATCAAATGAGTGAAATGGACTTCAGACAGTTATATTGCTCTCTCTCCCTTTACTAATTGGCAACGGCATGTATGT
>NW_011245736.1:0-442 GCF_000146605.3 Meleagris gallopavo | reverse complement strand
AAAGTCACTCACCCTGTCCTGGGCTCGCCAGACGAACTCCTGATGGAGCCGGGATCTCCCAGAGAGAGATCCTTCCCACTGGCAGTCAGCTCTTAAATGGGTCTAGGAGAGGTGGAGCCAGGCTCCACCCCTTCCTGCAGCACAGCTGAATTGCCTTCACCTGTGCTCCCGTGGCTGACTCATTGCTCGCCTCAGGTGATCAATCAAAGCTTCAGGCCGTGATTCAGCAGCCCCATACATTCCACCCCTTCACGGCGTGAACCAATGATTAGGTTGACTAAAAGGGTGAGCTTTCCCTAATACAGAGATCCGATACACCGTGACGCTTATACAATTTCATCGCCACACGTTGGTAAATTTCAAGATGAGTGACGATGGGTGAAAGTTGACATCCTTCTATGGGCCAGCGCTCGATGATGTTACCGGAGGCATACGGTCATGA
>NW_011245735.1:0-465 GCF_000146605.3 Meleagris gallopavo | reverse complement strand
GACCCCGGGGATTAAAGCCCAGTCCCAGCCTGAGAGGCTGGCACGAGTCCTGGGCCTAAACCTGAAAGCCGCAACACAAGCAGCCAGCACCAGCTTCAGGCCTAAAGCCACAGCCTGAGAGGCCGGTGCCGGCCCTGAAGTCTGAAGCTCCGGCCAGAGAGCCCAGCACCAGCCCTGGGGCCCATAATGCCACAGCTACAGCCACAGAGGCCAGCACCAGAGCCGGGGCTTGAAGCCACATCTACAGCCAGACGGGCTGGCAGCGGCCACGGAGCCTAAAGCCAAGTCCTGACAGGCTGGCACCAGCCCCCGGGCCTGAAGCACGGCCAGAGAGGCCGGCACCAGGCCGAGGGCCTACAGACAAAGCCACAGCCGGAGAGGCCGGCGCCGCTGCTGTGGCCTAAAGCCGAAGCCAGAGAAGCCGGCGCTGTCCCCGGGACTTCAATCCGCAGCCCGAAAGGCTGA
>NW_011245734.1:0-609 GCF_000146605.3 Meleagris gallopavo | reverse complement strand
TCCACGTACCACTGAAAACGAGACCTGGCCTCACCGCTATGGCCGCCACACCTCAGAAATGTATAAACCTGGATCCAGGTCCCCTCTCCGTCGTCTTTTCTCAAGGCTAAACAGACCCAGTTCACTCGGCCTTTCTTCATGGGGGAGATGCTCCAGGCCCTTCACCATCTCTGTGGCCCTCCGCTGGAGTCTTTCCAAGAGATCCCTGTCTTTTTGTACCGGGAGCCCAGAAGTGGACACAGTACTCCAGATGAGGCCTTACCAGGGCAGAGTAGAGGGGAGGATCACCTCCGTCGACCTGCTGGCCACGCTCTTTTTAATGCACCCCAGAATGCCATTGGCGTTTTTGGCCACGAGGGCACACTGCCGGCTCATGGCCAACCTGTCGTCCACCAGGACGCCCAGGTCCCTCTCTGCAGAGCTCCTCTGCAGCAGCTCATCCCCCAGCCTGTATTGGTGCATGCAATTATTCCTCCCTAGGTGCAAGACTGTACACTTGCTTTTGTTGAACCTCATCCGGTTTCTTACTGCCCAGCTCTCCAGCCTGTCCAGGTCTCGCTGAATGGCGGCACAGCCTTCAGGCGTGTCAGCCAATCCTCCCAACTTCGT
>NW_011245733.1:0-474 GCF_000146605.3 Meleagris gallopavo | reverse complement strand
CCTTGAAGCAGCACAGGCCCAGCAGATGCTCTCCCTTCAGTAGCTGGCCTCATGTGAGTTGCTCCATCACCACTTCCAGCTGTGTCTAACAGTTCCCTACAAGGTCCTTTTCCAGTTAATAAATGGGCCACACAAAGTCAAGTGACACAATTACCTGTTCTTAAAGGTGGAACAGAACAAATGACAACATCAGGAAACTTAACAGTTTATATCTATCAGATTTTTTAGAGTTTCACCCGCTGCTGCTCCTCCAATGAACTCCTCTGACCACTTTAGGTGGTTTCATCGGAATAGCCCAGCTGCAAGTTACTGCTCAAATGTCATGAGAGCAGTCCACTTCTCTGCCAACTTTAAAGACTGTGGTGGCTGAAATGAACAACCTGACTCTATCTGTATTTCTCTTTGTGCAAGAACCAACTTGGAGGAGCATCTGCGAGAACTACTTTCTATCTCAAGATTGTGAAATCGTAGCAG
>NW_011245732.1:0-545 GCF_000146605.3 Meleagris gallopavo | reverse complement strand
AGGAATCCTAGAGGTGATCGTGGACTGGCCTAGAAGGCAAAAAGTTTGGAACACCGCCAGCAGAAGAGATATCACGTGCTAAAGAGGCCCACATATAATGAACTACCAGAAATGAGAAGACATATGCCCTATTCACAGATGGATCGTGTTGTATTGTGGGGAAACACCGCAGATGGAAAGCCGCTGTGTGGAGCCCCACACGACAAGTTGCAGAGGCCACTGAAGGAAAAGGAGAATCGAGCCAATTTGCAGAGGTAAAGGCTGTCCAACTGGCCTTGGATGTTGCTGAACGGGAGAGGTGGCCAATGCTTTATGTTTACACTGACTCGTGGATGGTGGCAAATGCTCTATGGGGGTGGTTACAGCAGTGGGAGCAAAACAACTGGCAAAGAAAGGGTAAACCTATTTGGGCTGCTGACCTGTGGAAAGATATTGCTGCCCGAATAAAGAATATGGTTATAAAGGTGCGTCACGTAGATGCCCATGTGCCCAAGAATAGGGCTACTGAAGAGCAGCAAAATAACCATCAGGTAGACAGAGCTGCC
>NW_011245731.1:0-503 GCF_000146605.3 Meleagris gallopavo | reverse complement strand
GGGGATCTGATCAATGTCTCTATCTAAGGCGACAGAGGCAAAGGAACAAGGCCTAGCTCTTTTCAGCCGTGCGTGGTGATAGGACAACGGAAACGGCCAAATAGGAAGTTCTGCACAAACGTGCAGAAGAACGTCTTCACGGTGAGGGAGACAGGGCACTGGAACTCCTGCCAAGGTAGGCTGTGGAGTCTCCTTGTCTGGAGATGTTTTTTCAGACCTGCTTGGATGCCTACCTGTGCAACCTGGTCTACGGAGCCTGCTTTGGCACAGGGCTTGAATTCAATCATCTCGAGAGGTGCCTTCCAGCCCCTACAATTCTGTGATTCTGCGTCAGGGAGAACACTGTGTTGCTGAGGAGGAGAGGACAAATAGAGACACTGCTACGGGAGGTGTAAAAGCAAAGGCTCAAATCTCTTGGTCTGTACTATCAGATATTCTTTTATTTTCTTGCCTACATAGAAATAAAGGAAATTAATCCAATATTCATTGCTGTTGGACTGAAG
>NW_011245730.1:0-393 GCF_000146605.3 Meleagris gallopavo | reverse complement strand
AAGGAAGCATCCCCAGGTTCAGATGCTGCCCCTACTCTTCCCAGCCCTTACATGGGATCAGGGAGGGTGGAGCCTGGCTCTGCCCCACTCCACAGCCAAACTGCCCCCAGCTGTGCTCGCAGGGCTGCACCCCGCCCCCAAGGTGTTGCCACAAAAACAGGAGGGCAAGGGAATGCCCAGGCAAAGGCAAGGGCCAAGAGAACATGGAAGGAAATGCCAAGGATGACGGCCCAGACAATACGGCAGGGAACGCCAAAACTGAATGCCGACATGAATGTGGCAACACAAAGCCAAGGGGTCATTAGACCAAGAGAATGGGGCAAGGAACACACAAATAGGAGGACAAGAGAATGTAATAGTGAAAACAGTGCAAGACCAGAGACGAAGCAAGAC
>NW_011245729.1:0-307 GCF_000146605.3 Meleagris gallopavo | reverse complement strand
CACAGTACTGAATGAAAATGATGCTTGTCTTCGTTTTGATTTTTAAGTTAGAAAAAGGAACTTTTCAAGTCCTTAAAAAATTTAGATGTTGTTTAAAACTTTTACAACAAGCAATAAGAGAAACTAATATCTGCAGAAATAAATGGAAAGAAAATCAAGTGCATTTCAACTGTTATGCATATTTGCTCAGAGAGAAGAGCAGTGAAAACTATCTTCTCTGACCTGATTCATTCATCTCGCTCTCCCTGGAGCATCAGTAACATACAGAGTAGAGAGTGAAGGGGGCAGGGAAAGAGGGAGAGAAAGA
>NW_011245728.1:0-451 GCF_000146605.3 Meleagris gallopavo | reverse complement strand
TTTTTCTTACTGTAATGCTATAGTCTTTTTAAGTTGAATGAAAATCTCTGTGCAGTTAGACTGTTTCCTTATGCTCATTCTTACGGGCGCACAATCATTGTACTGGGATATCAGGTAATTCTGAGTCTTCCAATGTTTTTTTTTATATTTGAAATTGCTCTTTATAATAGCTGCAGCTATTATAATAAATCTTTTCAGTCAATACCATGATAGTTTTAAAATTCACTGAGGAAATGGCTGGATTTTCTGCAGGTAGAAAAGTATCCACCAGCATCTACTGAGAGATGTATTTCACAGTCTCACTGTCATACTTAGCAGGTTGGGTGTCTCTCCTCTATCTTCTCCTAGCAACTATTTGAAGCTGCTCAGGAGTTTAGAATGTTAGACTAACTTCTAGAGAGCTGGATTAGCAGACAGGTAATGCAGCGATGGATATGACATAATCTCTAAT
>NW_011245727.1:0-384 GCF_000146605.3 Meleagris gallopavo | reverse complement strand
ACCAAATGACAAATATGAAAGTGTTATCTCATGAGGTAATAGACAGAAAAAGCTGTAGTTTTACTTTGCTAAACTTTCGCACATTTTTTCCTCCACATGAAATATTTCCACAGGAATGTACTGCTTGTGAAAGATACTGGATCAACAGTTGCGGAGACTGAACTCCTCTACCTGCAAGAAAGGTAACAGTATCTAGATTCCAGCTTTAGAACACTGCATCTTGCTTCTTGATCTGGAAAGACCTTTTCCAAAGTCAGAAGATGAGTTTGGCACCCATGACTTAGTTTTTGGTGTGTCTATAATACAAATATCAAGGAAGCTAGACAGTTAGTTGCAGAGATTTTTATTATAATGACCACTTTGAATTTCTGATACTCAATTTTG
>NW_011245726.1:0-590 GCF_000146605.3 Meleagris gallopavo | reverse complement strand
AAAGCCAGCACAGTCTGCTAAAATGAATATGACACAGAGCAAACAAAGCTGGGTCTAGATTTACAACTGGTGCACTGAGTGGCATTCAATCTCTTTAATTGGTGCCTCCTAAATCCTTAACTGTGCCACACTAAGAAAACCTTATCCTTCTAGTTGGTGCTTTGAGTTCCCTGAGAGACAATCTCTGAAAAGATCACAGAATCACAGAATCACAGAATTGAGGGGTTGGAAGGGACCTCTAGAGATCATTGAGACCAACACCCCTGCCAAAGCAGGTTCCCTACACCAGGTCGCACAGGTAGGTGTCCAGGTGAGACTTGAATATCTCCAGAGAAGGAGACTCCACAACCCCCCTGGGCAGCCTGTTCCAGTGCTCCGTCACCCTCACTGTGAAGAAGTTCTTACGCACATTCGTGCGAAACTTCCTATGCTGCAGCTTATGTCCATTTCCCCTCGTCTTGTCTCCACGTACCACTGAAAAGAGACTGGCCTCACCACTATGGCCGCCACACCTCAGATATTTATAAACCTGGATCAGGTCCCCTCTCAGTCTTCTTTTCTCAAGGCTAAACAGACCCAGTTCACTTAGC
>NW_011245725.1:0-517 GCF_000146605.3 Meleagris gallopavo | reverse complement strand
CTGCTGATGCTCAAGTTCCGGGTGCCTGTCCAGAGGAGAAGAAGAGCTGCATTTCCCCAGGGGGCTTTGCGGTCAGCGAGGAGATAGAACTCCCGGCAAGGTCACCTGATGCTCTCTTCTTTGCCTGCACTGCTTCGCTTGCGCTTCTCTGCCTGCGCTTCTCTGCCTGCGCTTCTCATCTCAGCGTTGTGCTAAGGCCGATCCACCATCAATTTCACACTCTCTCTCCTTATAAAATTCTGCTGATACCATATTTAGTAAATTACTTTGTTTCACCTCAGATTGTTGCCACTGTTTTCAATTATTTTGGGGTCCCCTATTTTCTTTTCCGGGGGTGCGGATCCGCGGATCCCTCGGCCCTTCCAGTCACGGAACCGGGCCGAACCAGCTCGTAAACTGTTGACAAGGATGGAGTCCAGAGAGTGGTGGTCAGTGACTCCATGTCTGGATAGAGATTGGTGACGAGTGGTGTCCCACAGAGCTGGGACCGATTTGAGGATGACAGCGAGCTGTAAGG
>NW_011245724.1:0-362 GCF_000146605.3 Meleagris gallopavo | reverse complement strand
GCAGGAATGAACATCATGCACCCCATGTTGGTGCGCTGCTTGTATGCAGGTAGGTTTGCGATGTGATCCGACTCCCCCCATGCTGACCATCCACAGCTAGATCAAGTTTGCTCAGAGTCTGAGCCAGGCTCACCTTGAAAGGGCCAGCACATCCACCATGTCTCTGGCAACCTGTGCCACTGCCTCAGCACCCTCACTGTACAAGACATTTTCCTTAGATTTCACCTCCATTTTCCCTTGTTCTTTCCTTTAGGTATTCGAAAGGCTGTTACCAGGTTCCCTTGGAGCCTTCACTTCTCCAGGAGGCTGAACAGCCCAGCTCTCCTTGCTTACAGGAGAGGGGTTCCAGTCCTTGGGTTCGT
>NW_011245723.1:0-548 GCF_000146605.3 Meleagris gallopavo | reverse complement strand
TTTCTGTGAGGGGAAGAGTCCTTGAGTCCCGCGGCCCAAGGCGAGGGCACTCCCCAGCCCTCCAAGCAGACAAGTGGGAAGAAGGCGCCGACCCACCTTGCGCAGCAGGAGCTGCTCTTGGACGTAGGCGGCCACCGCATCCCAGACAGCAACTCGCTCTGCAGGGCAAGGAAAGCAGGTCACACTCTGCTTCTGCCGCTTCTCCCACTGGCTCAGGGCAGGAGGGAGGCGGCAGATGGAAAATGTCGTCGCTGTCCCCAGCCCCACACGGAGGCAGCCCTGAGATGGTCCCCGTGCTGGGTCTGGCCCGCTCGGTGCCAGGACTCGCTGGCAGCTCTGCTCCCGTGCCGGCTGCGGACCCGCGTACCTTTGGCGGTGACCTCTGGCGTTCTGTAGCCCCGCTGTGTGGCGGGGCCATCCTCCCAGAATTGTAGCTTGGTCTGCTTCGCACGGGCACGATGCTCCCCGTTGGCAGCAGCCATGCCGCAGCTCATCCTTCAGATGCGTCTGCCCTCTGCCAGATGCTCCTTCAGGATGCGGGACCCAGC
>NW_011245722.1:0-498 GCF_000146605.3 Meleagris gallopavo | reverse complement strand
ATTTGATGTATCCGTTACCTCCATGGATTTATCAGCTTCAGGCACAGTTGATAGTTTGTCTATTATATCTTCTTGTTGTTTTCCATTCTGTCCAGCTTTTCAGCTAACCCTTTGTAAATGGCTGAAACACAAGCTCGCAGAGGGCTTAAATGTAACTCAAAGTCTTGAAGTTTATTAACCAATTCACTTATAAGGGGTCTTCTTTCCCCTCTGCCATACATTGCTGCAAATGTGCTGGCGTACCTTTCTGGTGCGGTCTTTGTGAATGTACGCCACATGTTTGGTGTACACCTGACTCTCTCGGGATCATGCTCTTGGTCTGGCTCGTCAGGAATGAAATCGGGGCTATGTAGCATTTCCACCACAGCATATTCTCTTAAATAACAGATGCCTTCTTCCATATCAGCCCATTTCTTTTTCTCAGGCATCAGATCATCTTTGAAGGGGTATCTTTCTTTTACAGCTAACAACATCCGCTTCCAGAGGGTAAAGGCCTGG
>NW_011245721.1:0-509 GCF_000146605.3 Meleagris gallopavo | reverse complement strand
ATGGGGTAAGTGGTTTCTCTTTTTCTTTTCTAGGGCTGTGATCTTGTCTTTTTTGGGGGTAGTCGCAAGTGCACTGAAGGGCTGCTAGCTGTAAGAGCAGCATGTGAATCTGGAGACTGCTTCCTTTGGGGTGTGGGGTGAGCCCTTAGAATGGGGTGAGTGATTCCTGCTTTCTTTCAGAGCTGTGAGCTCTGCTTTTCTGGAGGATCTCAAGCTGGATGGCTGTCATTAATAGGGCTATGTGCTAATTGCATCCATGCGGTGGGTGTTTTTAAGGGCATTGTGTGCATCCTTGTTGTGTTGTAAATTATGTTCTGCGTCTCTTCTGATTTCATTTTGCAGCCTGATGGAGTTGAAGGATTGCCTGGGCTCCTCCAGTCAGTGGTGTGAGATGTGTCCAGCAGGTAATGAACATCATGCACCCCATGTTGGTGCGCTGCTTGTATGCAGGTAGGTTTTGCGATGTGATCCGACTCCCCCATGCTGACCATCCACAGCTAGATCAAGTT
>NW_011245720.1:0-331 GCF_000146605.3 Meleagris gallopavo | reverse complement strand
GGGCTTATGGAAAGCGATCGTGGCCTCCAACCGGCTCCGGGACAAAGTCCCACCACAGCAGACGAGCCTCATCTGCCAGGCCGCTCCGCAGAGTGTGAGGCAGCGGTGCCCACACCCTGCGCCCTGCCTGGAGAAGTGGGGCCAGGCGCGGAGGCCCCGAGCCCACCGCTGACGGGAACCGCTCTGCTCTTTTCAGCACTGCTTTGTCTGCGGCGGGAGGGGAGCTACCATCAGCTGCGCGGAGACAGGCTGTGAGCGCAGCTTCCATCTGCCCTGCACCGAGGACGGGCAGTGCATCACCCAATACTTTTGGGCAGCACAGGTAAGGGCT
>NW_011245719.1:0-426 GCF_000146605.3 Meleagris gallopavo | reverse complement strand
GAAAGTTTCTCTCATAAAAGCAGCAATTTTTCTCCCATTCCTGGTCTTCACTGTCTGAAAAGTTATGAAAATAAACATTTATCATATAACATAAGCTACAAATCTAGAAGCATGACTATCAAGTCTTAAGTCACATTACTTAAACATAAATGAAAATTGCCAAATGAACATGACATTGTTAAGGGTCCAATTATAAATCTCTGTGCTCTGTATATTACAGTTAAGTTTTTTTTCCAGTCAAAAATAACAGTGTTTGGTTAGAAATTCAGGAGGCAGACTAGCTTTGTGATTAATAGTGCTTCTGTCAGTAATAGTGAAGAACCACTTTGGTGACTACAAATTAACACAGTTATAAAGGAAAAACCCAACCTGTACCATTGTGCAATTCTTTTGTTGTAATCTATCTACAAAGAAATACCACATTTA
>NW_011245718.1:0-486 GCF_000146605.3 Meleagris gallopavo | reverse complement strand
AAAAAATCACCTGCAGTTCCTTACAAAGACTGTTACCAATAGCACGATGTATACGTAACGTCTGTTCGTAGGGAAACAGCTGCAGTAGATAAATTGTGTTGGCTTATGAAGTCACCTTTGTAACGTTTCCCTTTCTTACATCAAGGGATTGTACGTATGTGCGTTCTGACGGACTGCTGAACGTCAAAACTAACTCTCCTTTGAAGAAGCAAGGAGCACCTTTCTTCTCGTCATTGAGAAGCATGCTAGGAAAGATGGCAAGCTCTGGGTGAGTACTGTGGGTGCTTCAGTGCTGCTAGCCGTTTTTGTGCCACAGATCTTGAAAGAAACAGTTTTAAATTTACCAAGGGTGTAGCAGGTGAGGCTAATAGGTCAGGTTACAGCTGGGAAGAAGATATTTGACAGCTCTCCTGATTCCCGGTGCAGCAAGGCAACGTGTAACTCCCACGCTGCTATTAACTCATTGCCAGCGAAACCAACCTTTGC
>NW_011245717.1:0-323 GCF_000146605.3 Meleagris gallopavo | reverse complement strand
CAAGTGCCACCTGAAGGGCTGCTTAGGTGTAAGGAGCAGCATCTGAATCTGGAGACTGCTTCCTTTGGGGTGTGGGGTGAGCCCTTAGAATGGGTTGAGTGATTCCTGCTTGATTTCAGAGCTGTGAGCTCTGCTTTTCTGGAGGATCTCAAGCTGGATGGCTGTCATTAATAGGGCTATGTGCTAATTGCATCCATGCGGTGGGTGTTTTTAAGGGCATTGTGTGCATCCTCGTTGTGTTTTAAATGATGTTCTGCGTCTCTTCTGATTTCATTTTGCAGCCTGATGGAGTTGAAGGATTGCCTGGGCTCCTCCAGTCAGTG
>NW_011245716.1:0-366 GCF_000146605.3 Meleagris gallopavo | reverse complement strand
ACAGGAATGGGAAGGAAGGGGAGACGGGACGGGGAGCTGGGAGCTGGGCTCCAGGAAGGAAGAAAAGACAAAGCGACAACGATCTGCGGACAAACTGTTTTACTGAGTGCGATGGCGGAGTGCGAGTTAAGCCGACGCCATGGCGCCTCGTGGGAGCTGAGAGGAATAAATGAGAGGGGACAGAGGGAGTTCCTGAGGCGGAGTCACACCTGGAAAGCTGGGAACGGCTTCCAATGACCCCAGTGACCCCAACGGCCCCGGTGACCCCAGGGACCTCACACGAACCCACCCCAATTCCACTGACCCCACTGACCACAATGACCCCGAATGTCCTCACCTGACCCCAGTGACACCGGGTGACTCCAA
>NW_011245715.1:0-439 GCF_000146605.3 Meleagris gallopavo | reverse complement strand
CACATGGAGGGCGTTCAGTATACTTGGAACCGTTTGCCCAGGGTGGAACACAGCCCAACCATTTGCCATGGGTTGATCCAAACTGTATTGGAACAAGGCAGTGCTCCTGAGCACCTGCAGTACATTGATGATATCGTTGTGTGGGGCGACACAGCAGAAGAAGTCTTCACGAAAGGAGAGCGAATAATCCAAATTCTTCTGTGTGCTGGTTTTGCTATTAAGCGGAGCAAAGTGAAAGGACCTGCTCAGGAGATTCAGTTCCTAGGTATAAAGTGGCAAGATGGCCGTCGTCACATCCCAACAGATGTGATTGACAAAATCAGTGCCATGTCTCCACCCACTAATAAGAAAGAGACACAATCGTTCCTGGGCGTTAGTGGGTTTTTGGAGAATGCATGTTCCAAACTACAGCCTCATTGTAAGTCCCCTTTATCATGTG
>NW_011245714.1:0-315 GCF_000146605.3 Meleagris gallopavo | reverse complement strand
CTTTTTGATCTTTATTTGTTATAGTCTACTGTACAGCAGGTATGTGGCAAGAACTTAGGCTACCAAATCAATATTTCTTACAAACAGAACATGTGTAGGTAAAGTTTCTGCAATGAAATTTTATCTTCAACTGTAACATCTCCTGATATTATTTCCAACTCAGTAATTACATTGCTTTCTGTTAACAGTAACCAGATGTAGCTTGTCACTATTGCTTCGCTTCTGTTATTTTCCTTTTTTTCTTTTCTTTTTCTTAGTTTCCAATGTCGTTTAACTTTATAATGTTTTTACATATTAAACTGTTGTTAAGATACA
>NW_011245713.1:0-395 GCF_000146605.3 Meleagris gallopavo | reverse complement strand
ACCATTCCCTCTGGTCCTATCACTAACGACACGAGAGAAGAGGCCGACCCCCAGCTCACTACAACCTCCCTTCAGGAAGTTATAGAGAGCAGTGAGGTCTCCCCTCGAGCCTCCTCTTCTCCAGGCTGAACATTCCCAGCTCCTTCAGCCTCTCCTCATACGGCCGGTGCTCCACGACCCCTCACCAGTCTTTTGTTCGCCCTTCCTTTGAACACGCTCCAGGGCCTCAATGTCTTTCTTGCAGTGAGGGCCAAAACTGGACACAGTACTCGAGGTGCGGCCTCACCAGTGCTGAGTACAGGGGAACAACCGCCTCTCTGCTCCTGCTGGCAACGCTGTTTCTGATGCAAGCCAGGATGCCATTGGCCTTCTTGGCCACCCGGGCACACTGTGGG
>NW_011245712.1:0-479 GCF_000146605.3 Meleagris gallopavo | reverse complement strand
TTGACCCTGCACTTGGATTTGTGCCCACTGCTCAGCCTGTTGAGGTCTCTGTGGATGGCATCCCGTCCCTCTGCTGTGTCACTGCACCCCACAGCTTGGTGTCCTTAGGGTGCACTCAACCCACTGTTGATGTCCCTGATGAAGGGGAAACCCAGATGCTTGTACCAACTGGGCGTAGAAGCCCTTGGGAGCAGCCCTGCGGAGGACTCGGGGATCCTGGTGGACCAAAGACGCTGGACATAAGCCAGTAGTGTGTCGACTTGCAGCCCAGAAGGCCAACTGTATCCTGGGCTGCATTCAAAGAGGAGCGACCAGCAGGGAGAGGGAGGTGATTGTCCCCCTCGACTCGGCTCTGGTGCGGCCCCATGTGCAGCACTGCGTCCAGGCCTGGGGCTCCAGCACGGGAATGATGTGGAGCTTTTGGAGCAGGTCCAGAGAAGGGCCACGAAGATGATCAGAGGGCTGGAGCACCTCTCTTA
>NW_011245711.1:0-456 GCF_000146605.3 Meleagris gallopavo | reverse complement strand
CTTTGAATGCAGCCCAGGATCAGTTGGCCTTCTGGGCTGCAAGTGCACACTACTGGCTTATGTCCAGCTCTTTGTCCACCAGGATCCCCGAGTCCTCCGCAGGGCTGCTCCCAAGGGCTTCTACGCCCAGTTTGTACAAGCATCTGGGTTTCCCCTTCATCAGGGACATCAACAGTGGGGTTGAGTGCACCCTAAGGACACCAAGCTGTGGGGTGCAGTGACACAGCAGAGGGACGGGATGCCATCCACAGAGACCTCAACAGGCTGAGCAGTGGGCACAAATCCAAGTGCAGGGTCAGTAGCTGGGATGAGGGAACAGCCACCACCAAAACATGCTAGGGGATGAAAGGACTGAGCGTAGTCCTGCTCCATAAGGCCTGGGAGTACTGGTGGGTGGGAGCTGGACACAAGCCAGCAATGGGCCCTTCCAGCCCAGAAAGCCAACCGTATCCTGGG
>NW_011245710.1:0-522 GCF_000146605.3 Meleagris gallopavo | reverse complement strand
GGGCACACTGCTGGCTCATGGCCAACCTGTCGTCCACCAGGACGCCCAGGTCCCTCTCTGCAGAGCTCCTCTCCAGCAGCTCATCCCCAGCCTGTATTGGTGCATGCAATTATTCCTCCCTAGGTGTAAGACCCTACACTTGCTTTGTTGAACCTCATCCGGCTTCTTACTGCCCAGCTCTCCAGCCTGTCCAGGTCTCGCTGAATGGCAGCACAGCCTTCAGGCGTGTCAGCCAATCCTCCCAACTTCGTATCATCAGCAAACTTGCTGAGGGTGGCCACTATCCCCTCATCAAGGTCATTGATGAAGATGTTGAACAAGACCGGACCCAGTCAGCCAGTTCTCAACCCACCTCACTGTCCACTCGTCTATCCCACACTTTCTCAGCTTTGTTATAAGGATGTCGTGGGAGACAGTATCAAATGCCTTTCTAAAATCAAGGTAGATTACATCTACCGTCTTCCCCCATCCACCCAGCATGTGACAGCATCATAGAAGGCCACCAAGTTGGTCGAGCACGAC
>NW_011245709.1:0-499 GCF_000146605.3 Meleagris gallopavo | reverse complement strand
AAGAGCAGGCATCTGAATCTGGAGGACTGCTTCCTTTGGGGGTGTGGGGGTGAGCCCTTAGAATGGGGTGAGTGATTCCTGCTTGATTTCAGAGCTGTGAGCTCTGCTTTTCTGGAGGATCTCAAGCTGGATGGCTGTAATTAATAGGGCTATGTGCTAATTGCATCCATGCGGTGGGTGTTTTTTAAGGGCATTGTGTGCATCCTTGTTGTGTTTTAAATGATGTTCTGCGTCTCTTCTGATTTCATTTTGCAGCCTGATGGAGTTGAAGGAGTTGCCTGGGGCTCCTCCAGTCAGTGGTGTGAGATGTGTCCAGCAGGTAATGAACATCATGCACCCCATGTTGGTGCGCTGCTTGTATGCAGGTAGGTTTGCGATGTGATCCGACTCCCCCATGCTGACCATCCACAGCTAGATCAAGTTGCTCAGAGTCTGAGCCAGGCTCACCTTGAAAGGGCCAGCACATCCACCATGTCTCTGGCAACCTGTGCCACTGCCT
>NW_011245708.1:0-459 GCF_000146605.3 Meleagris gallopavo | reverse complement strand
GGGAGACATGGAGCTTTGTGAGTGCATCCAGAGTACAGCCACAACACGAACCGAAGGATGGGAACCCCTCTCCTGTAAGCAAGGAGAGCTGGGCTGTTCAGCCTCCTGGGGAAGTGAAGGCTCCAAGGGAACCTGGTAACAGCCTTTCAATCCCTAAAGGCAAGAACAGGGAAATGGAGGTGAAATCTAGGAAAATGTCTTGTACAGTGAGGGTGCTGAGGCAGTGGCACAGGTTGCCTTTCAAGGTGAGCCTGGCTCAGACTCTGAGCAACTTGATCTAGCTGTGGATGGTCAGCATGGGGGAGTCGGATCACATCGCAAACCTACCTGCATACAAGCAGCGCACCAACATGGGGTGCATGATGTTCATTACCTGCTGGACAGATCTCACACCACTGACTGGAGGAGCCCAGGCAATCCTTCAACTCCATCAGGCGTGCAAAATGAAATCAGAAGAGG
>NW_011245707.1:0-450 GCF_000146605.3 Meleagris gallopavo | reverse complement strand
ATCAAAGGCCTTGCTCAAGCTCAGGTCCGCCTTGCCGTGACCATCGGTCGCCTTGCCTTTGTCCACCACATCGTCACTCCGTCACAGAAGGCCACCAGATTGGTCAAGCATGACTTCCCCTTGTGAAGCCTTGTTGGCTGTCTCAGATCACACGCTCATTCCTCATGTGATCAAGCATGTCATCCAGGAGGATCTGTTCCATGATCTTCCCAGATGAGGTACAGAGGTGAGAGTCACTGGCCAGTAGTTCCTCAGATCCTCCTTACTCTCTTTCTTATCAATGGCAGTGACAGGACCCTTTTTCCCATTCACCTGATACCTCAACTGACGGCCACAACTTTTCTCTTATGACAGAGAACCAGCCTAGGGAGGACCCACTGGCCCTATGCTGCCTTGTGGATAAGGCAGAAGGACAGCTGGAGGCATGGCAGCCATGGTCACGCAGCGCAG
>NW_011245706.1:0-425 GCF_000146605.3 Meleagris gallopavo | reverse complement strand
ACCCCCGAGTCCTCCGCAGGGCTGCTCCCAAGGGCTTCTACGCCCAGTTGGTACAAGCATCTGGGTTTCCCCTTCATCAGGGACATCAACAGTGGGGTTGAGTGCACCCTAAGGACACCAAGCTGTGGGCTGCAGTGACACAGCAGAGGGACGGGAGTGCCATCCACAGAGACCTCAACAGGCTGAGCAGTGGGCACAAATCCAAGTGCAGGGTAGGTAGCTGGGATGAGGGAACACCCACCACCAAAACATGCTAGGGGATGAAAGGACTGAGGCGTAGTCCTGCTCCATAAGGCCTGGGAGTACTGGTGGGTGGGAGCTGGACACAAGCCAGCAGTGGGCCCTTCCAGCCCAGAAAGCCAACCATATCCTGGGCTGCATCCAAAGATGCGCAGTCAGCGGGCCAAGGGAGGAGATCCCCATCC
>NW_011245705.1:0-418 GCF_000146605.3 Meleagris gallopavo | reverse complement strand
CTCCGAAGTCCTGAAAGGATCTCTCCCTCTTTCTGAAAGCGTCTCCCTGAGAGCACTACAGCTATCGCTCCTCCAACTTCCAGGTGTCTTATTAGAGAGGGTTTCCCTTCCACTCTTTCCTCTCTGAATGCAGAAGTATAGCAGTGGAGAGCCTCGCAGGGACGAATTGTGGCTCGAAATAAAGGCAGAGACATAGTATTCAGAGCTAGTCGTGTGCAATCTGCATGTAGCCAAGGCGAAGTGAAAACCGCTCCTTTCCGATGTGCGGACAGGTGCCCGCTCACTCGTCGGAGAAAAGCAGCCGGCTGAATTGGCTCGTTCTCGGCTAGCGAGAGACACGAGACCGCTGCTGACAGCTCAAAGCTGCATTCGGGGAGAAGCGCGATTTCTCGGCCAGCTCCGGCAAAAGTCTCCGGAG
>NW_011245704.1:0-375 GCF_000146605.3 Meleagris gallopavo | reverse complement strand
CAAGCAGCGCACCAACAGTGGGGTGCATGATGTTCATTACCTGCTGGACACATCTCACACCACTGACTGGAGGACGCCCAGGCAATCCTTCAACTCCATCAGGCTGACAAATAGAAATCAGAAGAGACGCAGAACATAATTAAACACAACAAGGATGCACACAATCGCCTTAAAAACACCGCATGGATGCAATTAGCACATAGCCATATTAATGACAGCCATCCAGCTTGAGATCCTCCAGAAAAGCAGAGCTCACAGCTCTGAAATCAAGCAGGAATCACTCACCCCATTCTAAGGGCTCACCCCACACCCCAAAGGAAGCAGTCTCCAGATTCAGATGCTGCTCTTACACCTAGCAGCCCTTCAGTGCACTTG
>NW_011245703.1:0-441 GCF_000146605.3 Meleagris gallopavo | reverse complement strand
TGGTTTTCAAGTGAGACAGGGAGGTTTAGGTTGGTTATTAGGAGGCAGCTTTCACGCCAGGGTGGTGACGCACTGGAATGTGTGCTTGAGAGTCACTTCCAGGATGATCTGCTCCATGATCCGTGACCAGCACAGAGGTGAGACTGACATGCTGGTAGTTCCCGCGTCGCACTTTCTATCCTTCCTAAGAGGTGTGCTGTCACCTTTTTTTCTCCTCACCAGGGACTTGACCTGACTGCTTCGACTTGTGAAATACCATGGAGAGTGGCTCGGTGACTGCAGCGGTGAATTCCCTCGGAACTCTGGGACTCATCTCGTCAGGACCCAAAGACTCGTGGATGTTTGGGTCCTCAGGAGGTCCAGAACCTGATCTCCCATGGCAGCGTGGGATGGGAAGGGTTCTGTCGGGACTCGAGGAAGCAATGGCAGTCCCCCACCCTC
>NW_011245702.1:0-451 GCF_000146605.3 Meleagris gallopavo | reverse complement strand
GGCACAGGTTGCCAGAGACCATGGGTGGAATGTGCTGGCCCTTTCAAGGTGAGCCTGGCTCAGACTCTGAGCAACTTGATCTAGCTGTGGATGGTCAGCAGTGGGGAGTCGGATCACATCGCAAACCTACCTGCATACAAGCAGCGCACCAACATGGGGTGCATGATGTTCATTACCTGCTGGACACATCTCACACCACTGACTGGGAAGGACGCCCAGGCAATCCTTCAACTCCATCAGGCTGCAAAATGAAATCAGAAGAGACGCAGAACATAATTTAAACACAACAAGGATGCACACAATGCCTTAAAAAACACCCACCGCATGGATGCAATTAGCACATAGCCCTATTAATGACAGCCATCCAGCTTCAGATCCTCCAGAAAAGCAGAGCTCACAGCTCTGAAATCAAGCAGGAATCACTCACCCCATTCTAAGGGCGTCACCCCAC
>NW_011245701.1:0-484 GCF_000146605.3 Meleagris gallopavo | reverse complement strand
GTTTCTTTTTTCTTTCAGGGCTGTGATCTTGTCTTTTTGGGGGATGGCAAGTGCGCTGAAGGGCTGCTAGGTGTAAGAGCAGCATCTGAATCTGGAGTCTGCTTCCTTTGGGGTGTGGGGTGAGCCCTTAGAATGGCGTGAGTGATTCCTGCTTGATTTCAGAGCTGTGAGCTCTGCTTTTCTGGAGGATCTCAAGCTGGATGGCTGTAATTAATAGGGCTATGTGCTAATTGCATCCATGCGGTGGGTGTTTTTTAAGGGCATTGTGTGCATCCTTGTTGTGTTTTAAATTATGTTCTGCGTCTCTTCTGATTTCATTTTGCAGCCTGATGGAGTTGAAGGATTGCCTGGGCTCCTCCAGTCAGTGGTGTGAGATGTGTCCAGCAGGTAATGAACATCATGCACCCCATGTTGGTGCGCTGCTTGTATGCAGGTAGGTTTGCGATGTGATCCGACTCCCCCATGCTGACCATCCACGAGCTAG
>NW_011245700.1:0-461 GCF_000146605.3 Meleagris gallopavo | reverse complement strand
GCAGGAGGCTGAATTCGCACTTGTCGGCATCGGAATCGCACTCCTTCGCTCTCACGCGTAGAAAGCGGCATTCCGCGCTGAACCGCTCCAGAGACTTTGCCGTAGCTGGCCGAGAAATCGCGTTTCTCCCCAAATGCCGCTTTCAGCCGTCAGCAGCGGTCTCGTGTTTCTCGCTTGCCGAGAACGGGCCACTTCAGCCGGCTGCTTTGCTCCGACGAGTGATCGGGTTACTCTCCGCACATCGGAAAGGAGCGGTTTGCACTTCGCCTTGGCTACATGCAGAATGCACTACGCCTACCTCTGAATACTATGTCTCTGCCTTTATTTCGAGCCACAATTCATGCTAGTCAGGTTTTCCACTGCGACACATCTGCATTCAGACAGGAAAAGAGTGGAAGGGAAAACCCTCTCTAATAAGGCATTTGCAAGTTCGAGGAGCGACAGCTGTAGTGCGTCTCAGG
>NW_011245699.1:0-565 GCF_000146605.3 Meleagris gallopavo | reverse complement strand
CTAGCAAGATGGGCTGTGTTTCGGGCAAGCGGTCTCGGTCTCATCTTGGAGCAAGCGTCGCAATCCTGGCATGCCTGGACGATGTCAGCTAGCTGTATGGGCAGTCCCCATGCTTTAGCAGCTGCCCACATTGCCTTTTGTCCCGCACGCCGTAGCTTCTGATGTAAAGCAACGGGCGATGTTCTCGGATGGTGAAATTCTCAATCCATCGAACTCGGGCCAGCGTGTCGGCTTCATCATTTCCCGGTGACTGTAGGGGCCGATGACCAGAAACATGGTAGACACGTACAGTCCTGTGTTTGACTGTATTCCATATGTCTAACCACATGTCCTTGCCCCAGATCGGCCGGGCACGGACAGTCCATTCTTGGGTGGCCCACTGTGCAATCCACAAAGTGAGCCCTCGGTACACAGCCCAACTATCCGTACAGATGTTCAGGATACCATCACCGGCTTCCTTACTTATAACCATCCACACGGCTCGCAGTTCTGCCCGTTGGCTGCTCTGACCATCCCCCTCATCAAACCAGATGGTCTCAGTAGAAGGATGGTATGCTATTGCTCT
>NW_011245698.1:0-358 GCF_000146605.3 Meleagris gallopavo | reverse complement strand
CCCTGACGCACAATCACAGAATTGTAGGGGCTGGAAGGCACCTCTCGAGATGATCGAGTCCAAGCCCTGTGCCAAAGCAGGCTCCGTAGACCAGCTTGCACAGGTTGGCGTCCAGGCAGGTCTTGAACATCTCCAGACAAGGAGACTCCACAGCCTACCTTGGCAGGAGTTCCAGTGCCCTGTCACCCTCACCGTGAAGACGTTCTTCTGCACGTTTGTGCAGAACTTCCTATTTTGGCCGTTTCCCGTTGTCCTATCACCACGCACGGCTGGAAAGAGCTAGGCCTTGTTCCTTTGCCTCCGTCACCTTAGATAGAGACATTGATCAGATCCCCTCTGCGTCTTCTTTTCTCAAAGG
>NW_011245697.1:0-330 GCF_000146605.3 Meleagris gallopavo | reverse complement strand
CATTCAAAGGAAATGTGGTACCCTGAAAAACCAGCTGGGACGTGGACTGGTTTTTAGTCGCAATACACTTTAGAAGAGACAAATGCAAACGCATCAAAACACACGGAATCACCACGGTTGGAAAAAGACCTCCAAGACCACCCGATCCAACCATCCCCTACCACCAGTATTCACCACTAAACCACGTCCCTCAGCACGACGTCTAAACTTTCTTGAACGCTGTTGGCAATATCCAAATAATTTCCAGGACGGTTTCTCTCGTAAAGCAGATTTTATTCGCGATTGCAATGGCGGGCGTCCTGCAGGCAGGAGCGCCCCGAGAAAACAGTG
>NW_011245696.1:0-457 GCF_000146605.3 Meleagris gallopavo | reverse complement strand
TGGGAGCTGGACACAAGCCAGCAATGGGCCCTTCCAGCCCAGAAAGCCAACCGTATCCTGGGCTGCACCCTGTCATGGTTTCATGATTTTTTCATTATCAGTATTCCACATCATAACATCATGCAATGCACTGGGGGTTTGACTGCTGATGCTCAAGTTCCAGGTGCCTGTCCAGAGGAAGAAGAAGAGCTACGTTTCCCCAGGGGCTTTGCGGTCAGCGAGGAGATATAACTCCCGGCAAGGTCACCTGATGCTCGCTTGTCTGCCTGCGCTTCTCTGCCTGCGCTTCTCATCTCAGCGTTATGGTAAGGCCGATCCACCATCAATTTCACATTCTCTCTCCTTATAAAATTCTGTTGATACCATATTAGGAATTACTTGTTTACCTCAGATTGTTGACACTGTTTCAATTATTCGGGGTCCCAATTTCTTATATCTAGGGGCGAGAATCCGCGGA
>NW_011245695.1:0-468 GCF_000146605.3 Meleagris gallopavo | reverse complement strand
AAGCTGGATGGCTGTAATTAATAGGGCTATGTGCTAATTGCATCCATGCGGGGTGTTTTTAAGGGCATTGTGTGCATCCTTGTTGTGTTGTAAATTATGTTCTGTGTCTCTTCTGATTTCATTTTGCAGCCTGATGGAGTTGAAGGATTGCCTGGGCTCCTCCAGTCAGTGGTGTGAGATGTGTCCAGCAGGTAATGAACATCATGCACCCCATGTTGGTGCGCTGCTTGTATGCAGGAGGTTTGCGATGTGATCCGCTCCCCCATGCTGACCATCCACAGCTAGATCAAGTTGCTCAGAGTCTGAGCCAGGCTCACCTTGAAAGGGCCAGCACATCCACCATGTCTCTGGCAACCTGTGCCGCTGCCTCAGCACCCTCACTGTACAAGACATTTTCCTTAGATTTCACCTCCATTTTCCCTTGTTCTTTCCTTTAGGTATTGAAAGGCTGTTACCAGGTTCCCTTGG
>NW_011245694.1:0-398 GCF_000146605.3 Meleagris gallopavo | reverse complement strand
GAACCTGATCCTCCCAGTGGCAGGTGGTGGGAGTAGGGAAGGGGTGTGTGGGACTGAGGAAGCAATGGCAGTCCCCACCTCACCAAAGCAAAGATGAGGGCTGTGCATAATGAGCAGTTATCAGACAAGATGGAAGCCAAAATGTTGTTGGGTACCTGAGCCTTCTCTGGTGGTAAGCAACATGGTGCACAGAGTGCAGCCATGTGCTCCGAGCAAGGAGCACAGGTTTGTGCAAGAGGCCCGGATGCAGGGCAGTGCCTTCATGACTGTATTGTGTCCAACAGGTGGCAGCAGAGCTGCGGTGCTCCCAAGTGCCGTAACAACTGCCCGGAGAGATGTGTTGGTCTCTGTGGAAACAGCAAGGAAGTGGAATCTGCATTTCCCGGCATGCCCCGGAA
>NW_011245693.1:0-519 GCF_000146605.3 Meleagris gallopavo | reverse complement strand
TGTACACGACATTTTCCTTAGATTTCACCTCCATTTTCCCTTGTTCTTTCCTTGAGGTATTGAAAGGCTGTTACCAGGTTCCCTTGGAGCCTTCACTTCTCCAGGAGGCTGAACAGCCCAGCTCTCCTTGCTTACAGGAGAGGGGTTCCATCCTTGGGTTGGTGTTTTGTGGCTGTACTCTGGATGCACTCGCACAGCTCCATGTCTCCCTGCACTGAGGACTCCACATCTAGACGCAGCACTGCAGGTGAGGCCTGACCAGCGCAGAGCAGAGGGATGGGGATCTCCTCCCTTGGCCCGCTGACTGCGCATCTTTGGATGCAGCCCAGGATACGGTTGGCTTTCTGGGCAGGAAGGGCCCACTGCTGGCTTTTGTCCAGCTCCCACCCACCAGTACTCCCAGGCCGTATGGAGCAGGACTACGCTCAGTCCTTTCATCCCCTAGCATGTTTTGGTGGTGGGTGTTCCCTCATCCCAGCTACTGACCCTGCACTTGGATTTGTGCCCACTGCTCAGCCT
>NW_011245692.1:0-465 GCF_000146605.3 Meleagris gallopavo | reverse complement strand
TCAGGTGGTCCAGGAACCTGATCTCCCATGGCAGTGTGGGATGGGAAGGGGTGTGTGGGACTGAGGAAGCAATGGCAGTCCCACCTCACCAAACCAAAGCAAAGATGAGGGCTGTGCATAATGAGCAGTTTTCAGACAAGATGGAAGCAAAAATGGTGTTGGGTACCTGAGCCTTCTCTGGTGGTAAGCAACATCGTGCGCAGAGTGCAGCCATGTGCTCCGAGCAAGGAGCACAGGTTTGTGCAAGAGGCCCGGATGCAGGGCAGTGCCTTCATGACTGTATTGTGTCCAACAGGTGGCAGCAGAGCTGCGGTGCTCCCAAGTGCCGTAATAAGTGCACGGAGAGATGTGTTGGTCTCTGTGGAAACAGCAAGGAAGTGGAATGTGCATTTCCTGGCATGCCCCGGAACCTCTCTTTGCTGACTGGTCATTGTCTGCCCAGCAGGTAAGGGCGAGTGCACACCC
>NW_011245691.1:0-325 GCF_000146605.3 Meleagris gallopavo | reverse complement strand
TTAGAATGGGGTGAGTGATTCCTGCTTGATTTCAGAGCTGTGAGCTCTGCTTTTCTGGAGGATCTCAAGCTGGATGGCTGTAATTAATAGGGCTATGTGCTAATTGCATCCATGCGGTGTTTTTAAGGGCATTGTGTGCATCCTTGTTGTGTTGTAAATTCTGTTCTGCGTCTCTTCTGGATTTCATTTGCAGCCTGATGGAGTTGAAGGATTGCCTGGGCTCTCCAGTCAGTGGTGTGAGATGTGTCCAGCAGGTAATGAACATCATGCACCCCATGTTGGTGCGCTGCTTGTATGCAGGTAGGTTTGTCGATGTGATCCGACT
>NW_011245690.1:0-477 GCF_000146605.3 Meleagris gallopavo | reverse complement strand
TCTGCATTCGGACAGGAAAGAGTGGAAGGGAAACAAGCCTCTAATAAGGCATTTGCAAGTTCGAGGAGCGACAGCTGTAGTGCTCTCAGGGAGAGCGTTTCAGAAAGTGGGGAGAGATCCTTTCAGGACTGCGGAGAAAAACCCCCACTCGCAGGTAGTGCAGGAGGCTGAATTCGCACTTGTCGGCATCGGAATCGCACTCCTTCGCTCTCACGCGTAGAAAGCGGCATTCGCGCTGAACCGCTCCGGAGACTTTGCCGTAGCTGGCCGAGAAATCGCGTTTCTCCCCGAACTCCGCTTTCAGCCGTCAGCAGCGGTCTCGTGTTTCTCGCTTGCCGAGAACGGGCCACTTCAGCCGGCTGCTTTTCTCCGACGAGTGAGCGGGCTCCTGTGCGCACATCGGAAAGGACGCGGTTTCCGCACTTCGCCTTGGCTACATGCAGAATGCACTACGCCTACCTCTGAATACTAGGTCTC
>NW_011245689.1:0-418 GCF_000146605.3 Meleagris gallopavo | reverse complement strand
TGAGTGATTCCTGCTTTCTTTCAGAGCTGTGAGCTCTGCTTTTCTGGAGGATCTCAAGCTGGATGGCTGTAATGAATAGGGCTATGTGCTAATTGCATCCATGCGGTGGGTGTTTTTAAGGGCATTGTGTGCATCCTTGTTGTGTTTTAAATTATGTTCTGCGTCTCTTCTGATTTCATTTTGCAGCCTGATGGAGTTGAAGGATTGCCTGGGCTCCTCCAGTCAGTGGTGTGAGATCTGTCCAGCAGGTAATGAACATGATGCACCCCTTGTTGGTGCGCTGCTTGTATGCAGGTAGGTTTGCGATGTGATCCGACTCCCCCATGCTGACCATCCACAGCTAGATCAAGTTGCTCAGAGTCTGAGCCAGGCTCACCTTGAAAGGGCCAGCACATCCACCATGTCTCTGGGCAACCTG
>NW_011245688.1:0-560 GCF_000146605.3 Meleagris gallopavo | reverse complement strand
GGTCCGCCGCTGCTCCTGGCTCCGCCGCCTCGGAGTCAGATCGCCGCTGCCAGCGAGGCAATGGCGCCGGCAGTGCTCTCTACTGGTGCTACCCCTCAAGCCGACCGATTCCCTGCTGCAGTGCGGAACGCGTCCGCTCCGTGCCGAGTACGTCGGCAAAACGAATGGCAGAATGATATGGCTTGGAAGTTCTCTCTGAAGACCATCTAGCCCACACCCCTGCTAAAGCAGGTTCCCAGGTGGTGGGCTACCCAGGAAAGCGTCCAGCCTGGTCCCCTCCTCTGATACCCTCAAGAAAGATTTCCTGATGTTCGCATGGCATTTCCTGTGTTCCCGTGTGTACCCGATGCCCCTTAATTCTGTCACTGGGCACCAGCAAAAAGAGCCTGGCCCCACCCACTCGACTACTGCCCATTAGATATTTATAAGCATTGATAAGATCCCCTCTCAGCCTTCTCTTCTCCAGGCTGAACAGTCCCAGCTCTCTCAGCCTTTCCCCATAAGGAAGATGCTCCACAGGACACAGTACTCCAGATGTGGCCTCATTAGGGCAGCGGAGA
>NW_011245687.1:0-363 GCF_000146605.3 Meleagris gallopavo | reverse complement strand
CTGAAACTAGTTTCAGATACAGTTTCATCTGTATATGTATATGATATGTACATTCTTTTTTAGTCTTCCTTTTTAATAGATAAGAGAGCTGATAATTTGCCTTAAAAGTTGTATGGAGTTTTTGGAGGGAGGAGAGAGTGATACTGAAATGTGTTCGTAGTTTTCTACATTTTCAACACAAAATTCAATTTAAACAATAGCAATTGGCTTTGTACTTCAAAGTTTTGTGTTGTTGTACTGCCTAAATGAGAGTATCAACAAGTTACGTTTATCCTCAGAATAGTCTGTATCCTCACCTATCTATTGTCTCACCACTACCACCATGTTTAATATATGCTTTAACATACCATTCATAGATCTACT
>NW_011245686.1:0-423 GCF_000146605.3 Meleagris gallopavo | reverse complement strand
TTCCCCGACCCACCGCCAGACCTTACAGGTCCTCCCCGTGTTAAAAAGGAGACCCCCACGTGCAGTGGAAGCTCTCCTCACCTGTGTCTGATCACACTTGTGCCTGCAGGCCCTGCTGGCGAATCAGCAGAACGGAATCCTGTCCATGAGCCCGAGGGGAATGCTGGAGGTAAGTCACCAGGCTTCGTTTCCTTGGTATTTGTTCATCTTTGGCTGGGACAGTTCGGCAAGGGTTCTGCTTTTCAGTGGCCAGTGGGTGGTTCTCCACAGGAAGCATGGGTGGTTGTTGTTTCCTGGGTGCTCTGAGCGTCGTGTTGGCTCTGCCTCTGTGTCTCAGAGGTCTCCCAGTAAGACAATTGGAAGGAGCTGAATGTTGTTCTGTGAGGTCTCTGGGAATTGTTTCCCGTGGCCGTGGAGAAAGTC
>NW_011245685.1:0-482 GCF_000146605.3 Meleagris gallopavo | reverse complement strand
AGGGAGGCTTAGGTTGGTTATTAGGAGGCAGCTTTCACGCACAGGGTGGTGGCGCACTGGAATGTGTGCTTGAGAGTCACTTGCAGGATGATCTGCTCCATGATCCGTGACCAGCACAGAGGTGAGACTGACATGCTGGTAGTTGCCCGCGTCACACTTTCTATCCTTCCTAAGAGGTGTGCCGCACCTTTTTTCTCCTCAGCAGGGACTTGACCTGACTGCCTCGACTTGTGAAATACCATGGAGAGTGGCTCGGTGACTGCAGCGGTGAATTCCCTCGGAACTCTGGGACTCATCTCGTCACGGAACCCAAAGTCTCCTGGATTGGTTTGGGTCCTCAGGTGGTCCAGAACCTGATCCTCCCATGGCAGTGGTGGGAGTGGGAAGGGGTGTGTGGGACTGAGGAAGCAATGGCAGTCCCCACCTCACCAAAGCAAAGATGAGGGCTGTGCATCCTGAGCAGTTCTCAGACAAGATGGAAG
>NW_011245684.1:0-338 GCF_000146605.3 Meleagris gallopavo | reverse complement strand
TCCCCGGGTAGACTTTGGCAGTGCTGTGAATGTAATCTTCGGAGTGGCTTTTCTGTAGGTGAATCACTTGTATTAACGTAACAGAATTTAATCTTTTGGACTACAAACAATTTACATTATTGAAATGGACTTTAAATAAATTGATGTTCTGTATTCATATTCATTTAGTGTTTTCCATTTAAATTTGGCTGTGATAGCAGAAATAGCCCTATGGTCCACTATGGCTCTGATGACCTTCCAGTTCTAGAAGTGGGATTTGTGTTGTGGCCATCTGTTTCAGGTTGCTGCAGTTACGCTTTGAAATTTTCCTTCATGTACTTTAATGGATGGTTTAAAGA
>NW_011245683.1:0-498 GCF_000146605.3 Meleagris gallopavo | reverse complement strand
CTGAGGGCTCCCTGGCATTGTGCTGCCATTGGCGTGTGGCCCCAGAGGATGGTTTTCCCAGCCCAAAGCAGGAACACCAACTTCCAGCTGGTGATTCCTTCATCTTGCTGCGTGGGCTTTGTCTGGAGAGAGAAAACACGGAATGGTGTGAGTCGTGCGCGTCAAGCAAGATGCAGAGCATGTGAGCAACGGCTCCACAGCTGTACAGGACAGCATCTCAGGGATGGCTTTGACTGAGCTGGCAGGCGTAACTGCTCGCTGAGGAACCGTGCAGCCATAAAAGAACTTGAAAAGCATCTCTGACTCTGACATTGACACCTCAGCAGCCCATCTCCCTGCCATGTTTAGTTTCCAGTGCCAGCAAGTCCGACCAACAGCTCTGCTTCGAGGAGAACCGAAATTGGTTTCAGGCACGTGGCCCTGAAATCTGGAAAACCCCACCATTAGCGTAACTTAGTTTCAGCAAGTTTTGGCACTAGAAAGGAATGGAAATAAACC
>NW_011245682.1:0-342 GCF_000146605.3 Meleagris gallopavo | reverse complement strand
GGACCCCTGTTGTCTCAGCACAGCTCACAGTCACTTACAGTGCACACAGCACCTACAAAAGCACCACGCTGCTACAAGGAAGGAAACAAACCCACGACGCTCTGCAGGGCTCCGAGCTCTCAGTGGGTGACGCCTGCTCCGTGTACACAGCGTGCACACAAACTGCACCTCATCTCTTCCCATTTATCCCCCACCATTTCTGCAGGCATTTAGAGGCACTAAACGTCTCTGAGTGGAAGGCTCGTGGACAAGACTGCATGCACAGGACATTTCTCACTTCTTTGGTGCGAGAGCACTGCTTGTCTACATGACCAATATTTTGCAAACGAACCACCAACAACC
>NW_011245681.1:0-432 GCF_000146605.3 Meleagris gallopavo | reverse complement strand
CAAACCTACCAGCATACAAGCAGCGCACCAACAGTGGGGTGCATGATGTTCATTACCTGCTGGACACATCTCACACCACTGACTGGAGGAGCCAGGCAATCCTTCAACTCCATCAGGCTGACAAAATAGAAATCAAGAAGAGATGCAGAACATAATTTAAACACAACAAGGATGCACACAATGCCTTAAAAACACCGCATGGATGCAATTAGCACATAGCCCTATTAATTACAGCCATCCAGCTTCAGATCCTCCAGAAAAGCAGAGCTCACAGCTCTGAAAGAAAGCAGGAATCACTCACCCCATTCTAAGGGCTCACCCCACACCCCAAAGGAAGCAGTCTCCAGATTCACATGCTGCTCTTACACCTAGCAGCCCTTCAGTGCACTTGCCATCCCCCAAAAAGACAAGATCACAGCCCTGAAAGAAAAA
>NW_011245680.1:0-482 GCF_000146605.3 Meleagris gallopavo | reverse complement strand
TCTTTCCTTGAGGTATTGAAAGGCTGTTAGCAGGTTCCCTTGGAGCCTTCACTTCTCCAGGAGGCTGAACAGCCCAGCTCTCCTTGCTTACAGGAGAGGGGTTCCATCCTTGGGTTCCGTGTTTGTGGCTGTACTCTGGATGCACTCGCACAGCTCCATGTCTCCCTGCACTGAGGACTCCACATCTGGACGCAGCACTGCAGCTGAGGCCTGACCAGCGCAGAGCAGAGGGATGGGGGAATCTCCTCCCTTCGCCCGCTGACTGCGCATCTTTGGATGCAGCCCAGGATACGGTTGGCTTTCTGGGCTGGAAGGGCCCATTGCTGGCTTGTGTCCAGCTCCCACCCACCAGTACTCCCAGGCCTTATGGAGCAGGACTACGCTCAGTCCTTTCATCCCCTAGCATTGTTTTGGTGGTGGGTGTTCCCTCATCCCAGCTACCTACCCTGCACTTGGATTGTGCCCACTGCTCAGCCTGGTTG
>NW_011245679.1:0-576 GCF_000146605.3 Meleagris gallopavo | reverse complement strand
AGCACAGAGGTGAGACTGACAAGTGCTGGTAGGTTCCCCGCGGTCACACTTTCTATCCTTCCTAAGAGGTGTGCTGTCACCTTTTTTCTCCTCACCAGGGACTTGACCTGACTGCCTCGACTTGTGAAGTACCATGGAGAGTGGCTCGGTGACTGCAGCGGTAGAATTCCCTCGGAACTCTGGCACTCATCTCGTCAGGACCCAAAGACTCCTGGATGTTTGGGTCCTCAGGTGGTCCAGAACCTGATCTCCCATTCCATGAGAAAGCAATGGCAGTCCCACCTCACCAAAGCAAAGATGAGGGCTGTGCATAATGAGCAGTTCTCAGACAAGATGGAAGCCAAAAATGTTGTTGGGTACCTGAGCCTTCTCTGGTGGTAAGCAACATGGTGCACAGAGTGCAGCCATGTGCTCCGAGCAAGGAGCACAGGTTTGTGCAAGAGCCCGGATGCAGGGCAGTGCCTTCATGACTGTATTGTGTCCAACAGGTGGCAGCAGAGCTGCGGTGCTCCCAAGTGCCGTAACAAGTGCCCGGAGAGATGTGTTGGTCTCTGTGGAAACAGCAAGGAAGTGGAA
>NW_011245678.1:0-464 GCF_000146605.3 Meleagris gallopavo | reverse complement strand
GAACAGGCGAATCCCCACCTCTGTCCTATCCTCTATTCCATGCAGCAATTTCGCACTTGGATATATAAATCTGAAATTATGGTTCATATTCCAAACAAACACATCTGTGAATCAGGACTTGCTTGTTGTCATATCTTCTGTCTATGCGATGTGCATAGGGAATTACTATTTTTGACATTGGAACCACTGTTTTGCAAGAGTCTTGAAAACTTGATGAAACTCCCTTTAAAGTAATGAAGATTATAACCCTCAAAATCCAGCTGTAAGTTTTTGATATTTAAAGTT
Source organism: Meleagris gallopavo (assembly GCF_000146605.3). Lineage (NCBI taxonomy): Eukaryota > Metazoa > Chordata > Aves > Galliformes > Phasianidae > Meleagris > Meleagris gallopavo. Next base: position 179 of record NW_011245678.1, on the reverse strand, counting down.
AGTGAGGTCACCAGCAGTAATTTCTGCTGCACAGTATCTATTCAAGTAGAACACCTTACACTGCTGGATTCACTCTCAACTCAATGGTAACACATTAGACGTAACCTTTACTGTCCTTCAGCTGACAAATGGAATAGAATTTGATCAAAAAGAACACACTTCTATGAAGATACTGTGGG
>NW_011245677.1:0-530 GCF_000146605.3 Meleagris gallopavo | reverse complement strand
GACCATCCACAGCTAGATCAAGTTGCTCAGAGTCTGAGCCAGGCTCACCTAAAGGGCCAGCACATCCACCATGTCCTCTGGCAACCTGTGCCGCTGCCTCAGCACCCTCACTGTACAAGACGTTTTCCTTAGATTTCACCGCCATTTCCCTTGTTCTTTCCTTTAGGTATTGAAAGGCTGTTACCAGGTTCCCTTGGAGCCTTCACTTCTCCAGGAGGCTGAACAGCCCAGCTCTCCTTGCTTACAGGAGAGGGGTTCCATCCTTGGGTTCGTGTTTGTGGCTGTACTCTGGATGCACTCGCACAGCTCCATGTCTCCCTGCACTGAGGACTCCACATCTGGACGCAGCACTGCAGGTGAGGCCTGACCAGCGCAGAGCAGAGGGATGGGGATCTCCTCCCTTGGCCCGCTGACTGCGCATCTTTGGATGCAGCCCAGGATACGGTTGGCTTTCTGGGCTGGAAGGGCCCACTGCTGGCTTGTGTCCAGCTCCCACCCACCAGTACTCCCAGGCCTTATGGAGCAGGACT
>NW_011245676.1:0-386 GCF_000146605.3 Meleagris gallopavo | reverse complement strand
GACCCCCCCGCTGCAGAGCCAGTTGTTGCGCCCTGCTTTGCAGCAGCGCTTAGCAATGGCCCCACCTAATATTGACGGTAATATCCAAAAATCCCGATTGTTTTAAATGATTGCTTTAATTAAAAGACAGCCTCGCAGCTAATGCTGTGAATCTGGATCGCTGGACTGTGAGACATTTCTGGCAGTGAAGTCCCTCTCTGTACCACTGGTTTTGTAGCAGTCCGCTCCGTGAGGTTTGCCTTGCTCTCCCTCTGGGTTCTCTGAACGCGTCCCTTCCTGACCTTGCGCTTGTCACTGGGGAAAGCCCCTCACAACCTTTCCTCCTCGCCTTTAGACCGGACCTAAGGAAGAAGTCTGTTACGATAAGGGTGGCGCTGGACCAGGGA
>NW_011245675.1:0-301 GCF_000146605.3 Meleagris gallopavo | reverse complement strand
TGTGATCTTCTCTTTTTGGGGGATCCCAAGTGCACTGAAGGGCTGCTAGGTGTAAGAGCAGCATCTGAATCTGGAGACTGCTTCCTTTGGGGTGTGGGGTGAGCCCTTAGAATGGGGTGAGTGATTTCCTGCTTGATTTCAGAGCTGTGAGCTCTGCTTTTCTGGAGGATCTCAAGCTGGATGGCTGTAATTAATAGGGCTATGTGCTAATTGCATCCATGCGGTGGGTGTTTTTTAAGGGCATTGTGTGCATCCTTGTTGTGTTTTAAATTATGTTCTGCGTCTCTTCTGATTTCATTTT
>NW_011245674.1:0-513 GCF_000146605.3 Meleagris gallopavo | reverse complement strand
ACACGCAGTGTCAACCAACAAGGGACCTTCTGCCCTCAACTAATGCACTCACCTTGCCTCCAAACAGCAAGAGTCAGGACTACCTTGGGCTCCTGCTCCATTAAGGAACGTTCAGCAATCACACCCGGCCTCAGCCCATACACAAAGCCTACGTTCAGGCGCTCACAGGCCTTCACCTCTCCCTCTGCAAGGGAACACCTGACAGCAAGGCCAGACAATTACCTTCCGTTGTCGTGGGTGGAGGTGTTACGGAGGTGGTGGGTGTTGGCTGGGTGTGGATGTGCTGACTGAAGTCGGGCCGGATGAGGTCGTGACAGTAACAGGCGTGGTGCTCACGGTGCTGCTGGTGGTGCTGCTGGAGAGCGTTGTGCCAGAGGTGGTAGTGGGGGCAGACCCGGTTGTTGTTGGCGGGGCACTGCTACTTGACACGCTGGTACTCGACACACTTGTACTCGTGGTGCTCTGCGAAGTGGGACCTGGGAAAACACAGGGTTTCATCGTTGCAAGCAGGCC
>NW_011245673.1:0-425 GCF_000146605.3 Meleagris gallopavo | reverse complement strand
TGGCTGCACTCTGTGCACGATGTTGCTACCACCAGAGAAGGCTCAGGTACCAACACCATTTTGGCTTCCATCTTGTCTGAGAACTGCTCATTATGCACAGCCCTCATCTTTGCTTTGGTGAGGTGGGGACTGCCATTGCTTCCTCAGTCCCACAGACCCCTTCCCATCCCACACTGCCATGGGAGATCAGGTTCTGGACCACCTGAGGACCCAAACATCCAGGAGTCTTTGGGTCCTGACGAGATGAGTCCCAGAGTTCCGAGGGAATTCACCGCTGCAGTCACCGAGCCACTCTCCATGGTATTTCACAAGTCGAGGCAGTCAGGTCAAGTCCCTGGTGAGGAGAAAAAAGGTGACGGCACACCTCTTAGGAAGGATAGAAAGTGTGACGCGGGGAACTACCAGCATGTCAGTCTCACCTCTCT
>NW_011245672.1:0-366 GCF_000146605.3 Meleagris gallopavo | reverse complement strand
GCTTCTGTGTGCTAAAGACTCTGCCTGGGGTCAACAGCCTGGTGGCCTAACCATCTGTAAGAGAGATGTGTGCAGCCAGCCTTGGTCATCAAATGTGGCTCTAGGAGAAGGCCACCCACTTAGTGTATGAAGGCAGAGGATGTAATCTTTCTAGATTTCAGGGAGGCCTTTGATGCTGTCCCTCGTGGCATCCTTCCAGACAAGTCATCCAAAGGTGAGATGGACAGGTGCAGGCTCTAGGGAGTGGCTCAGTGGCAGAGCTCAAGGAGTCCTAGTGAATGGGGCTCCCATTGACTTGGATGCAGGAGAGGCGTGCATCCTGTGCAGGTTTCTTTTCCATAGCTGCTGATATGTAAGTGGGAAGTG
>NW_011245671.1:0-331 GCF_000146605.3 Meleagris gallopavo | reverse complement strand
CCCCCACCACATCAGTGAAAGAACCAGACAGAACCGGCCTGTGAACCATCCATATGACCATCATCATGATTTCTCTCTTCCTTTTCTACCCTATTAAATTAGTTTTATTGCAACCAGTGAGTTCTGCATTTTCTTGGTTAGTTCTCACCCAGTGCACCAAGAGGGCGGTCAGTGAGTGAAGGGCTGTGTGGTGCTGAGCTGCTGCCAGCACTGCAGTCCTTGCGGTGCCCAACGTGGGGCCCGAAGGGCGCAGATCCCAGTGCACCAATGAAGCCATGTGTGCTATGTTTGGCATCCCATGGGGGACAGCAGATGAGGCCACGTGCTGACA
>NW_011245670.1:0-425 GCF_000146605.3 Meleagris gallopavo | reverse complement strand
CCCGCTGACTGCGCATCTTTGGATGCAGCCCAGGATACGGTTGGCGTTTCTGGGCTGGAAGGGCCCACTGCTGGCTTGTGTCCAGCTCCCACCCACCAGTACACCCAGGCCTTATGGAGCAGGACTACGCTCAGTCCTTTCATCCCCTAGCATGTTTTGGTGGTGGGTGTTCCCCTCTTCCCAGCTACTGACCCTGCACTTGGATTTGTGCCCACTGCTCAGCCTGTTGAGGTCTCTGTGGATGGCATCCCGTCCCTCTGCTGTGTCACTGCAGCCCACAGCTTGGTGTCCTTAGGGTGCACTCAACCCCACTGTTGATGTCCCTGATGAAGGGGAAAGCCAGATGCTTGTACCAACTCGGCGTACAAGCCCTTGGGAGCAGCCCTGTGGAGGACTCGGGGATCCTGGTGGACAAAGAGCTGGAC
>NW_011245669.1:0-385 GCF_000146605.3 Meleagris gallopavo | reverse complement strand
TTCGAGCCACAATTCATGCTAGTGAGGTTTTTCCACTGCTACACATCTGCATTCAGACAAGGAAAAGAGTGGGAAGGGAAAACAAGCTCTAATAAGGCTATTTGCAAGTTCGAGGAGCGACAGCTGTAGTGCTCTCGAGGGAGAGTCGTTTCAAGAAAGGTGGGGAGAGACTTCCTTTCAGGACTGCGAGAAAAAACCCCCCACTCGCAGGTAGTGCAGGAGGCTGAATTCGCACTTGTCGGCATCGGAATCGCACTCCTTCGCTCTCACGCGTAGAAAGCGGCATTCGCGCTGAACCGCTCCGGAGACTTTGCCGTAGCTGGCCGAGAAATCGCGTTTCTCCCCGAACTCCGCTTTCAGCCGTCAGCAGCGGTCTCGTGTTTCT
>NW_011245668.1:0-442 GCF_000146605.3 Meleagris gallopavo | reverse complement strand
TTCCAGGGTGCTGTTGTGCCGCTACAGATGAGGAGCGGCTGGCCAGAATGCAGGACGTCATCCAGCAGCCTGCCCCGCTCCTCACTACAGGTCAGTGTTGCCCTCAGCCTGCTGAGCTCAGCCCTGCTGCACGTCAGAGGGCACTGGTGCCATGCCAGGCTTTGTGTCACGCTGCAACACGATGCCTGTGTGTGCTGAAGCGGTTGAAGGCTACACGGGGTGAATTTATTGGCTCAGTTCCTGGGCACGGGGGCACGCTTGGTGCAGCTGATGGCTGCGGCTGTGCTGTGCTGGGCCTTGGTGCTGCAGCGTGGCACTGAGTCAAGTTGGATCTACTTGGTCTTCAGTGACAGTAGCAATAACAAGAACCAGCATGAATTGAGGTTTGCTTTGTGAATGGCAGCACGGCGTGCTCCTTGGTGCTGAACACTTGCCTCTCTTG
>NW_011245667.1:0-394 GCF_000146605.3 Meleagris gallopavo | reverse complement strand
AGGTATTGAAAGGCTGTTACCAGGTTCCTTGGAGCCTTCACTTCTCCAGGAGGCTGAACAGCCCAGCTCTCCTTGCTTACAGGAGAGGGGTTCCATCCTTGGGTTCGTGTTTGTGGCTGTACTCTGGATGCACTCGCACAGCTCCATGTCTCCCTGCACTGAGGACTCCACATCTGGACGCAGCACTGCAGCTGAGGCCTGACCAGCGCAGAGCAGAGGGATGGGGATCTCCTCCCTTCGCCCGCTGACTGCGCATCTTTGGATGCAGCCCAGGATACGGTTGGCTTTCTGGGCTGGAAGGGCCCATTGCTGGCTTGTGTCCAGCTCCCACCCACCAGTACTCCCAGGCCTTATGGAGCAGGACTACGCTCAGTCCTTTCATCCCCTAGCATGT
>NW_011245666.1:0-391 GCF_000146605.3 Meleagris gallopavo | reverse complement strand
CAGGTGGGTCCAGAACCTGATCTCCCACTGGCAGTGTGGGATGGGAAGGGGGTCGTGTGGGACTGAGGAAGCAATGGCAGTCCCCACCTCACCAAAGCAAAGATGAGGGCTGTGCATCATGAGCAGTTCTCAGACAAGATGGAAGCCAAAATGGTGTTGGGTAGCTGAGCCTTCTCTGGTGGCAAGCAACATGGTGCACAGAGTGCAGCCATGTGCTCCGAGCAAGGAGCGCAGGTTTGTGCAAGAGGCCCGGATGCAGGGCAGTGCCTTCATGACTGTATTGTGTCCAACAGGTGGCAGCAGAGCTGCGGTGCTCCCAAGTGCCGTAACAACTGCCCGGAGAGATGTGTTGGTCTCGGTGGAAACAGCAAGGAACTGGAATCTGCATTTC
>NW_011245665.1:0-348 GCF_000146605.3 Meleagris gallopavo | reverse complement strand
CGCTGAAGGCTGCTAGGTGTAAGGAGCAGCATCTGAATCTGGAGACTGCTTCCTTTGGGGTGTGGGGTGAGCCCTTAGAATGGGGTGAGTGATTCCTGCTTGATTTCAGAGCTGTGAGCTCTGGCTTTTTCTGGAGGATCTCAAGCTGGATGGCTGTAATTAATAGGGCTATGTGCTAATTGCATCCATGCGGTGGGTGTTTTTTAAGGGCATTGTGTGCATCCTCGTTGTGTTTTAAATGATGTTCTGCGTCTCTTCTGATTTCATTTTGCAGCCTGGTGGAGTTGAAGGATTGCCTGGGCTCCTCCAGTCAGTGGTGTGAGATCTGTCCAGCAGGTAATGAACATC
>NW_011245664.1:0-465 GCF_000146605.3 Meleagris gallopavo | reverse complement strand
GTGGGAATATACCTTCCTGTGCCCCTGCATGGACAAGACTCTCTGCTACGCAGACTACAGTGGGTGCCACACACACCACATGCCAGCCTGAAGTTCTGCTTGCGTGAAGTGGGGACACAGTGAAGCAGTGGGATAGAAAAGCCACCTTGAGCCTAGCGGCACAGTATGCAAATTACAAGGGAAAACAATCTCCAAAGGGGAATTCTTCCAGGAAAACGGTGGATCCAGTTTCCCACGGGCAGTTCCCCAGTATGCAAAACTATGGCCTGGTCTTATTTCTGAGGTTGATAACGAGCGTTTTGGTTTGCATTCATGCCAAGTGAGGGAAGAAAGCAGTACTAGAGGGGCCCTGCCTCGACTCAGGTGGAGGAGAGCAGAAATCAAATGGGATTACGTGGATTAGATGGTCTGGCATGGCAGAAACACAGGAGCGTAATGCGACAGAGGACACTGGTGCACGAGGAA
>NW_011245663.1:0-559 GCF_000146605.3 Meleagris gallopavo | reverse complement strand
AGTGGTCAAGAATGTGCTAATAACATGCTATATTTTACTACTTTTGTTCTTTCCTTTGTTCCTTTGAATTATCAGTTGGATTTGTATACTAGATATCAATACCTTGATATTCATAATTTGTATATACTTTTTGAGTGTTAAACTGTACGGTGGAAATACCAGTTAATATGTCTTTGATGTTAGTACTGACTTGTGCTGTGATTGTTAGGAAGAGCTGGTATTAACAGTTTCCTTTGCACTTCTGTTGAATTTCCTCTTTCTGGAATTGTGTTTTTGTGCTGGCTACAGAAATCGAGCATTTGCAAAATTCCGATATGCTTAGTGGAATGAGATTTTGTAGTGGAATATGTTTGCATCAGGACCATGCAGGGAGAGAGGTTGTAAATTTGTTTGCTATAAGCCTTTGAAAACCTCTGTAACTTGGGCATTCTCAGTTGTGCGAGATTTAAGCAGACAGCTGTACTTTTATCACAATCTTTTTTATTTTCCTGGTCATTTTCCTTATTTTTCGTTTTATCATCTCTATTGCTTCTCCAACGCATGCTTTCCCCCTCTGTAC
>NW_011245662.1:0-507 GCF_000146605.3 Meleagris gallopavo | reverse complement strand
ATACCTCCCAATTCCCACTAATCAGCTACACTACACTCCGCACTATGACACTTTCTCCCCAAACTAGGACGCTTTCTCCCAGAAAGGCCGCTTTTTCCCCCCAAAGTACACCGTTGGCTTCCAAAAAGAACACATTCTCCCCAAGATATACCTCCCTTCTCCAATACAATGACATTACCTCCCAGTAATGCTACCTTGGGCCCAAACTTTGGACAGCTTCTCCCACTAATACTACTTTTCCATCCAAAAGAGGACATCTTCTCCCCAAAGAATGCTATTTTCTCCCGGAAACAAAGCAGCTTTCTCACACATGGGTGGCATTTTTCCAACCAACTATGCTACTCTCTCCCAGAAAGAGCACTTTTTCTGACAAGTACCTTCCCTTTTCTCTCAAAAATACTGCTAGGCACTCCTCAACAGGACATTTTTCTCCCATCTACACCCCGTTTTTCTCCCCAAAGGACCCCTTTTTCACACCAAAAATACCACACTTGCCCTCCAAGAGAA
>NW_011245661.1:0-464 GCF_000146605.3 Meleagris gallopavo | reverse complement strand
TTCAGAGTGGGGGAAGTTGTTCACAGAGGGAGCTGAGGCCCTGGCACTGCTGCCCAACAGGCCGTGGGTGCCCCATCTCTGCAGGTGCGCTCGACTCAGCTCCCATTGCAGTGAGTGGAGACAAAGGGAGGGACGTGGCTGCTGACGCTCAAACGCGGTGGCACCGCAGGGCAGCGGTGCTTTCACCCTGGAAAACCGCCAGACATCCACCTGCTGGCCTGTCTCCCGTCACACATCCGCCTGTCACAGCAGCACAGGGGGCCTCCGGTCCTGCTGCTGGGACCGCAGGGCGCAGCCCGGCTCCGTCCTCTCCCTGCGGGGACCGCCGGCCGTGTCCGGGATCACCCCGAGCTCCTCTGCTGCAGGCTGAGCCACCCCAGCTCTCCCCGGAATCCCCCGCCCCAGCCATTTCCCACACAGTGCTGAGGAGGGGAGGGGATTTTTGGGGGGAGGAACGGGGCAGG
>NW_011245660.1:0-428 GCF_000146605.3 Meleagris gallopavo | reverse complement strand
TGCCATGTGACAACGTTGTCTTCTTTTCTGTTTGGATTCAGCAGCGTTTTCTACCCTTTTGTATCTGTTTTTCTTCTTTTTTTTTCCATGTTGCCCGTTGGCGCTTCGTTGGAGTTTCCTGGATCCAAATGCACCCTTCTGACCACGTGTGATGCCCAAAGAAGAGGTAGGCTCCCAAACAGGCTTGTGCTGAGTGCTGTCCATGACCTGGGGTTTCTCGATTCACTAGTATCTTTTTTCCGCGATATTGTTCAGTGCTGTATGTGAAGCTTTCTTCTTTCTTTCTAGGATTGGCGCCTCCACCATCACATTCTGTAGGCGTTTTGCGCTGCCCGAGTTGAACGTGTCCTGTTCCTTGGTAAGGTGTGGACGTTATTAGACACGAAGATCTCTTCAGTCCTTCAAGATGTGCCCAGTCCTCACCTAGA
>NW_011245659.1:0-435 GCF_000146605.3 Meleagris gallopavo | reverse complement strand
CCACAGAGACCTCAACAGGCTGAGCAGTGGCACAAATCCAAGTGCAGGGTCAGTTAGCTGGGATGAGGGAACACCCACCACCAAACATGCTAGGGGATGAAAGGACTGAGCGTAGTCCTGCTCCATAAGGCCTGGGAGTACTGGTCGGGTGGGAGCTGGACACAAGCCAGCAATGGGCCCTTCCAGCCCAGAAAGCCAACCGTATCCTGGGCTGCATCCAAAGATGCGCAGTCAGCGGGCCAAGGGAGGAGATCCCCATCCCTCTGCTCTGCGCTGGTCAGGCCTCACCTGCAGTGCTGCGTCCAGATGTGGAGTCCTCAGTGCAGGGAGACATGGAGCTGTGCGAGTGCATCCAGAGTACAGCCACAAACGCGAACCCAAGGATGGAACCCCTCTCCTGTAAGCAAGGAGAGCTGGGCTGTTCAGCCTCCTGGA
>NW_011245658.1:0-529 GCF_000146605.3 Meleagris gallopavo | reverse complement strand
GCTTGCTGAGAGAGCCTTCAGTGGGCTGGAGCACATCCGAAAAGCACTACTCCTACTTGGTGTTGTTTCTCACGTGATTGCTCAGCTGGCTGTCTAGTTTATGTGGCCCCTTAGGGTAGTGGAGCGAGTCCCTGCATTGTGTTGCAGAGGGATATGGCAAGTAAGAACGAGGGGAATGTCACTGTTGGGGATGTATGGCTGCTTAGAAACTCTTTTGAAGAGGACCGTGCCAAGGCAGCCGGCATTTCTGTGCAGCTGTTCATGTGGAAAACAGAGTCAGCAGCCCTTGATTCCTCCTGGCCTTGCTTGACCATTGTGCCCGTGTTTTAATTTGCAGGCGCCACTATTGTTCGTTCCAAGACTTCTCCCTCCTGGATTGGAAGTGGGAAGGTCTTCTGGGGGTCGTTGCTGGTGACACCTTATATGAGGCCTCCTGAGATTATTCTTGAGGTAAGAACGCTGTGAAACAGAGGAAGAATGGCGCGGGGCAGAGGGGGCCAAATGCCCTGCTGAGGGTGTCCTTTACCCT
>NW_011245657.1:0-506 GCF_000146605.3 Meleagris gallopavo | reverse complement strand
CCTGCAGGGATGCAACGAGGAAGGCTAAAGCCCATCTGGAATTGAATCTGGCTAAAGTGATAAAGGATATAAAAAAGGCTTCTTCAAGTATGTTAATAGCAAAGGAAACTAGAGAGAATGTGGGCCCCTTACTAAGTGAGGGGGGGTTCTGGTAACGGGGGATGCTGAGAAGGCAGAGATACTGAATGCCTTCTTTACTTCCGTCTGCAGTGAAAAGGCTCTCCCACAGGAATCCCACACCCTGGAGGTTAGTGAGAGGGTCTGGGGAATGGGAGACTTCCCTTTAGTCAGGAAAGAGGACGTGCGTGAGCGCCTAGGCAGTACTAAGGTCCACAAGTCCATGGGACCTGATGGGGTGCATCCACGTGTGCTGAGAGAGCTGGCGGAGGTCATTGCCGAACCGCTCTCCATCATTTTTGAGAGGTCTTGGACAACAGGGGAGGTCCCTGAAGACTGGAGGATAGCCAATGTCACTCCGGTCTTCAAAAAGGGCAAGAAGGAAGATC
>NW_011245656.1:0-411 GCF_000146605.3 Meleagris gallopavo | reverse complement strand
CCGTGCGCAGCTGCTCCGGTCGTGCTTGTGCTGCCTTCATGCAGCTGCTGTGCAGCACGTGGCCATTGCCCCGGGCCGATGGGAGAAGGGGCGTCCATTGGGATGCAGCAGGAGCAGGGCCGGAGGCACAGCCAGGTCCCGTTGGCTTTGCCCATCCTGTGCTGCTCAGCCTGCTGCGTACCAGAGGGCTGAGTGTCTGTGAACCAGTTGTGGGGCTATTAACATAATTTTATGCACTAATTTGTGTGATCATTAAAGAGTTGAAAAGGCCATTGTTCACATGAGTAATTACCTCTGTGTTCTAATAGCTTTAATTCATCCTGTAAGTGAGTTCATATTTGTGTGACTCAGCCTGAACGATTCGTGCTTTGGCTATAATAACGATTTGAAAGTCTTCATTGCTTATGAGGG
>NW_011245655.1:0-571 GCF_000146605.3 Meleagris gallopavo | reverse complement strand
TTTGTAGAAGGCTTTGGACTGGACCCCGAGCACCTCTGATTTGGACACCAGATCATCCAGCTTCTCCCCTCGCTCCAGCAGCGACTCCATAGTGTTGTGCTACCAAAAGGAAGTGGTGCTGATGGCACAGAGCTCCCACGACAGAGCAGAGGGGAGCAGGGATGGGCAGTCACTGCCAGCCTCACCAGGATTATTTTGGTCTCGTCCAGCTCTGCCTGCACTCTGGTCATTGGGTCGGCATCACGGGGGTTCTGGGAGAGGAGACAGCAGCGTCAGTACAGCAGCGTCAGTGCAGCAGCAACACGCACAGCACCCAGGAACCCCGGGCCCCATACCTGGTATTTGCTGAGGTATCCATCCAGAGCTGCATAGCTGATGGTGGCAGGAGACCCCGAGGGCCAGTCTGCCCTGCTCACCTGCCTGGAGAACTCCTCCAGGACCTGCGTGTGAGGGAGTGGGGGTTGCTCTCCCAGCACAGAGCTGGTAGACCCACAGGAAGGCCCCAGAGGTGACCCACAAGTCCCACCCCACACCGCTCACCTTGTCCAGCAAAGTGAAGCACACCCGTGAC
>NW_011245654.1:0-504 GCF_000146605.3 Meleagris gallopavo | reverse complement strand
GGGATAGTGTGCAGAATGTTTATCCCATGTATAAAAGATATTGGTACATGTGGTCTTTGCATCATCTTTCCCTCACTTCTCTCATCACCAGAGATTGGAGCGTTACCCACTCAGTAATACCTGGGAAAGAGAATTTTTGGGACGACCTGGGCAGACATGCAGGGAAGCAGATATTGTGGTTTGGCAAGGCAAGGTGCAGGAAGGCTGAAGTGCTGGCTGGGATGCAGAGCTGGGATGGAAGGGCTGGTGTGGCTTAGGTTGCAAGGATGTATCTAGAAAAACAGAAGTCAGGGGCTAAAGGTAACCACATTTGTAAGGGAGGTGGGAGCAGAAGGGTAGACAAACTTTTACAAGAAAAGAGGAACGTGACCCTGATTTAAAATATTAGATAACTTTGGAAGAATTGTTGCCAGCTACTTGATGCTCTTGCTATGGCTATAGAAATAATAGCTTTCTAAGTGCTCATCCAATCTTTTCTTCCTACAGATTTTAACAACAGCTGAA
>NW_011245653.1:0-402 GCF_000146605.3 Meleagris gallopavo | reverse complement strand
TGAATTGCCGCTTCATGGTGCCCAGAAGGCTGCCTATCCTCTTTGTTCTGTGTCTTGCTTGTCTCTGGTCTTGCACTGTTTTCACTATTACATTCTCTTCGTTCCTCCCTATTTTTGTGTTCCTTGGCCCATTCCCTTGGCCTAATGACCCCATGGCTTTGTGTTGCCACGTTCATGTCGGCATTCAGTTTTGGCGTTCCCTGCCGTATTGTCTGGGCCGTCATCCTTGGCATTTCCTTCCATGTTCTCTTGGCCCTTGCCTTTGCCTGGGCATTCCCTTGCCCTCCTGTTTTTGTGGAACCCGCACCTGGGGCGGGGTGCAGCCCTGCGAGCACAGCTGGGGGCAGTTTGGCTGTGGAGTGGGGCAGAGCCAGGCTCCAGCCCTCCCTGATCCCATTTTAA
>NW_011245652.1:0-468 GCF_000146605.3 Meleagris gallopavo | reverse complement strand
GAACAGACAGCACAGCGCTCGCAGGCCCGTCGTGATGCTGCTGTCCTCATGGTTGCTCTGAGGATCAGTGTGGTCTGCACTGCCAAGCTTTGGACCGAGCTCTCGGCGTCACTGGCCAAAGGCATGAGGGCTGCAACAGGAAGAAACAGAGCAGGGATGAGGCAAGCTGCAGAGATCGCAGGCAAACTCCGCAGACCGTGCCAATGCCACACGTCTCTGTCCCAGGCTGGGCAGGACAAACGGAGCGGCCGATCAGGAAAGAGCCAAATGCATTAGAATCACCAAATCATCTCAATTGGAAAAGACCTTTGAGATCATCAGCATCACTTAACCCACATGTCCTTCCTTCCCTGTTTGCAGGTGGACGCATTCCCTCCTTGACTCTCACATCCTGCAAAGGAGGGTCTCCACACACCGCAGGAATCTCCCCAAGACTTTCCTCTCCAGGCACTCTACTTCCAGCAGACA
>NW_011245651.1:0-305 GCF_000146605.3 Meleagris gallopavo | reverse complement strand
AGGCGTTTTTTTCTCCGCAGGCCAGAAAGGATCGCTCCCCACTTTCTGTCACGCTCTCTCTCCCTGGGAGCGAAACAAATGTCGCTCCCCGAACTTCCAACAGCCTTATTAGAGAGGGGTTTTTGCTCTCCACTCTTTTCCTCCGAGCATGCACAAGCGTAGCCATGGAGAACAACACCAAAAAAGAATTGCCGCTCGAAATGAAGGCAGACACGTCGTATTCACAGCTAGGCCTAGTGCATTCTGCATGTACCCGAGGCGAAGTGCAAACCGCTCCTCTCCGACGTGCGGACACGAGACCGCTC
>NW_011245650.1:0-486 GCF_000146605.3 Meleagris gallopavo | reverse complement strand
CAGTTGGCCTTCTGGGCTGCAAGTGCACACTACTGGCTTATGTCCAGCTCTTGTCCACCAGGATCCCCCGAGTCCTCCGCAGGGCTGCTCCCAAGGGCTTCTACGCCCAGTTGGTACAAGCATCTGGGTTTCCCCTTCATCAGGGACATCAACAGTGGGGTTGAGTGCACCCTAAGGACACCAAGCTGTGGGCTGCAGTGACACAGCAGAGGGACGGGATGCCATCCACAGAGACCTCAACAGGCTGAGCAGTGGGCACAAATCCAAGTGCAGGGTAGGTAGCTGGGATGAGGGAACACCCACCACCAAAACATGCTAGGGGATGAAAGGACTGAGCGTAGTCCTGCTCCATAAGGCCTGGGAGTACTGGTGGGTGGGAGCTGGACACAAGCCAGCAATGGGCCCTTCCAGCCCAGAAAGCCAACCGTATCCTGGGGCTGCATCCAAAAGATGCGCAGTCAGCGGGCCAAGGGAGGAGATCCCCAT
>NW_011245649.1:0-524 GCF_000146605.3 Meleagris gallopavo | reverse complement strand
GCATGACGCCTTCGGGGCTGACTGTGGGAGCCTGAGGCCCGACCTTGCAGCGGGGAGCGGCTTCTTGTGCGGCCGGTCCCCCGGCTGCCTGGCACGCTGTGTGGGAGCAGGTGCCGAGGAGGTTCTGGAGGACCGCGCGGTCCCCCGTCCTGCTGGGGCTCTGGGCACCGGTCTCAGCACCTGCAGCTGGTGCCCGTCTCCTCCCACCACGTCCTCGGCGCTGCTGAGGGGTGTCCTGCTCCTCAGATGGGCTTGGGTGGGTTGCCCTCTGCTCTGTTGCAGGCACTCTGGGCTGCACGCTGAGCTCGGGCAGCTGGGAGCTGCAGGATGGGCCCGTTGCTGCCTGGCTGGTGGGGCCAGAACTGGTGTTTTCAGGCGCCGGAAAAGCTGTGGGATGGCCCCTGTACCATTGGGCTGGAAGTGCTGGGGCTGGCAGGATCAGAGTTGGGGCGGGAGGCTGTAAGGAGAGACAAGAAGGTCAGCAGGATGAACATGCATCCCCACGGCAGGACAGGCTGCCATCC
>NW_011245648.1:0-498 GCF_000146605.3 Meleagris gallopavo | reverse complement strand
ATCCACGTATGCTGAGGGAGCTGGCGGAGGTCATTGCCGAACCGCTCTCCATCATTTTGAGAGGTCTGGACAACAGGGGAGGTCCCTGATGACTGGAGGATAGCCAATGTCACTCCAGTCTTCAAAAGGGCAAGAAGGAAGATCCGGGTAATTACAGGCCTGCCAGCCTCACCTCTGTCCCTGGAAAGGTGATGGAACAGCTTGTGCTGGATGCCATCTCCAGACAACTGGGAAGAAAAGGAGGTTATCAGGAGTAGTCAGCATGGGTTCACCAAGGGGAGGTCGTGCTTGACCAACTTGGTGGCCTTCTATGATGCTGTCACATGCTGGGTGGATGGGGGAAGAGCAGTAGATGTAATCTACCTTGATTTTAGAAAGGCATTTGATACTGTCTCCCACAACATCCTTATAACAAAGCTGAGGAAGTGTGGGATAGACGAGTGGACAGTGAGGTGGGTTGAGAACTGGCTGACTGGCAGAGCGCAGAGGGTCGTCGTT
>NW_011245647.1:0-455 GCF_000146605.3 Meleagris gallopavo | reverse complement strand
CAGGGAAATGCTGGAAGGGGAAAACTGAGATCTGAGTGCAGAGAGGATACAGTGATAGGACACGGCACAGTGGGGACAGCCGAGGACCATCTGCTTTCCCAGTGCCCTCACCTGTCACCACCAGCTCCACGGGCTCACTCCATTGGATGCCAACAATGACACAAATATCAACAGCTGTACTTCACTGAATCTTTCTGCTATATGTCAAACAAGAGCAACTCAGCCGTGTCCTGCTGCTTGTCCATCTTCTTGCAGGATCTCAAATGTCCATTCTGGTACAGTCGATCCCTGTTAGCCACCCTGGAGCAGGTGGCAGCGCAGGGTGACAGTGTCCTCAATGGTGCAGCGACAGGGAGGCTGGGGGCACTGGGACAGGGCACAGCAGTCAGCCTTGTCCCTGCACACCCTCCTGTATCACTCTGCTGTCTCATGCCCACGCTGCCCTCCCTCTCTCC
>NW_011245646.1:0-398 GCF_000146605.3 Meleagris gallopavo | reverse complement strand
AAATTTTACATCGTAACTTGGCTCTCCTCCTATTTCTAGACACACGACAAGTCTAAGTAAACGTACTCTTGTGCTCCACTGCTACTTTAAAACTAGACTTACTTTTAAGTTGTATAAGTAAAGTCAAGAGAGGAACCACTTAAGAACAAAGTAGCTTGCAAACTAAGTTTTTGTCTTTTTTTTTTGTTTAGAATTTTAATCCCATGCTAATCAGTACAACATTTGTACTGCAAGCACACTAATGCAAACAGAGATGGCCTTGTATACAGCAACCTGTTGGAGTCTGATTAGTGCAGAAAAATTAGAAGGTTGGCTTGCAGATGTTACTGAGTGGCACTGCAGATTAAGGTTCATTTAGCAACACAGTAGAACCCGACCTCCTGCCAAGTCATGTCCAT
>NW_011245645.1:0-491 GCF_000146605.3 Meleagris gallopavo | reverse complement strand
CTGAGCGCCGCTTCTGGCAGCACGATGGATGTGCCTCCTGATAAGGCCGCCGCGATCACAGAGCGAGCAGTGACAGCAGGCACACGAGGCTTGCAGCACTGCCTTCCTCCCGTCTCTCTCCACTTCCAGATTCTCGGTCCAGCCCACAGAGCGAAATGAAGCAGAGGAGGGAGAAAACGTGCTACTGGTTCTTGCTCGGTTCCTATTGCAGAGCAAACGATTGCCTGCTAGTCAGAGCAGGACGGCGCCTGCTGTCCGCTAAAGTTCACGCAGAAGCGCTGGCGCTTTGGCACAAACCAACTGCCACCCTTGTCCCCTCCCCGAGACGGGACGTAGGGCACCCACAGCCTCCGGGTGGCCTGGGCCAGGGCCTCGCCGCCTCTGGGGGAGGAATTTCCTCTGCACATCAACCTCCATTTCCACTCTTGGAGTTCAAAGCCACGCGACCCGTGGCTGTCTGCCAACGCCCAGTGGCACACGAGGTCTGGCAG
>NW_011245644.1:0-518 GCF_000146605.3 Meleagris gallopavo | reverse complement strand
GAATGGGGTGGTTCGTGTGAGGTCGACTGGGTCACCGGGCCGTTGGGGTCACTGGGGTCATTGGAAGCCGTTCCCAGCTTTCCAGGTGTGACTCCGCCACAGGAAACTCCCTCTGTCCCCTCTCATTTATTCCTCTCAGCTCCCACGAGGCGCCATGGCGTCGGCTTAACTCGCACTCCGCCATCACACTCAGTAAAACAAGTTTTGTCCGCAGATCGTTGTTGCTTGTCTTTTCTCCTTCCTGGAGCCCAACTCCCAGCTCCCCGTCCCGTCTCCCTCCCTTCCCATTCTGTGGCCGGGGGGGAGGGAAGCCCACGGCCCCCGTCGCGGGCACAGACGTGCGCACAACTTCCGCTGGGTTCTGCTCACACTTTACTCCACGCTTACTAACTCACACCATACTCCAGGTGTGCTCTCACCTTCATGTGATACTCACAGTTGATACTCACAGTTTACTTGGTTTACGCAAGAATTACTCATGCTTTCCTCTGACTTTTCTCCAGGTTTTACTCCCACAA
>NW_011245643.1:0-416 GCF_000146605.3 Meleagris gallopavo | reverse complement strand
CTGCACAGGGCAGCGCAGGCAGCACTGAGTGAAACGGGGCTTCCTCTGCAACCAGAGGCAGCTGAAACAACGTCAGCATTTCAGGGCCCTCTCTCCCCAGTCTCTCTGTGCAGTCAGTGTTGATAAGGCCCTGTGCTGATGGCGTTCAGTTGCCTTTGTAACGCAGGCAGTGTCCTCTGTGCAGATTCTGTTGTGAGACACGACCGAACCGTTTGCTGTTTCACACGTAATCCTCAGGGGAGCAGAGCAGATGGGAGCTTGGTGTGCTTGCATGCTTACACTCAGCGTGCACCTGTTTGATACAGGACCCAGCAGTGGCAGAAACGATGTCGGGACTGGCTGAAGATATTTGCACAGGCATCAGGAGGAATGGAGATGTGCACAGTTCTGCCAGCCGCGATGCAAAGAGCGAACCA
>NW_011245642.1:0-430 GCF_000146605.3 Meleagris gallopavo | reverse complement strand
TTTCTCAGTTATAATGGGCTCTCAGTGTCATGAGCCCGTTGCGTAAGAATTTGGGAGTGGCGTTCATCCATGAATCTTATCACAGTTAGTGTCCCTAGTTGCTATCATGCAGACTCCACCAACCTCCAACAGATAGATACAGCTACAATATACACTCCTAAGGGGGAAGCAGGAATGCGTTTTTTGATGAGCATAGATATGCTGTAGTAGATGTAACAGTGACTTAACAAGACTGGACATGGCTGGATGCACTTGGTTGTTTTCCACCTAGAGGACAGGTTACACACACCTACAGCACACAGCTCTCCTGCTGTGTCGTGAGGATCAGAGCGAACCCCATGGCTGTCTGAACTCTTCCAACCACAGAGGTAAGGTTCCTCAGCACAGCTGGATCCACTCTTAGTCCCAGACGCGTTCAGGATTTTGTGCC
>NW_011245641.1:0-568 GCF_000146605.3 Meleagris gallopavo | reverse complement strand
AAAAGTAGGCTGCTTGAGTTTGGCTAACAGGTAAGCAGAGCCTGGGTACAGGAACAAGTACAAAACAGAAGTTATTGATTCAATACTGCATTAAAGCTGTAGAAAAAAGAACAGCAGTCCAGTGACTCTCTTGCAGTCAAAGCATTTATAAAGAACTTTTGAGAACAGAGCCTGTCTTTTTTTGTTTTTTTTGTTTTTTTCCCTCTCATGCACAAGAAGTAAGCAATCATTTTTGGTAGGTAGACACTGAAAAATGGGGGAACTGTCAGTTGAACATGGTTGCTTCAGCAAACTTGGTGAAGAACAAGCTAACTTTAAGGATTTATATGAAAATTAATGATAATAATTTTTGTTTGACAGTGAACTGAGTTGCCAAAAGGAGAGGAAAGAGCTCTGCATTTACTTGAGCTAGAATGCCTCAGCTTACTGAACGGCTCTTGTTTACCCTTCCCTCCTTATCTGCTGAAAGCAGTAGTGATTACTGAAAAGCAATGATTCTTCCCTGACACATCTCAAATTTTCACACAATCTCAAATTTTTGGAGACAAATTACGCTAGGTGATACAGA
>NW_011245640.1:0-578 GCF_000146605.3 Meleagris gallopavo | reverse complement strand
GGCAGCAGAGCTGCGGTGCTCCCAAGTGCCGTAACAACCTGCCCGGAGAGATGTGTTTGGGTCTCTGTGGAAACAGCAAGGAATGGAATCTGCATTTCCCGGCATGCCCCGGAACCTCACTTTGCTGACTGGTCATTGTCCGCCCAGCAGGTAAGGGCGATGCACACCCGCCAGCGTTTACCCATTCCAGAGCCTGGCACAATAGGGTTCCCCCAGAGATCTGAATTGCACTTCATGGTGCCCAGAAGGCTGCCTATCCTCTTTGTTCTGTGTCTTGCTTGTCTCTGGTCTTGCACTGTTTTCACTATTACATTCTCTTGTCCTCCCTATTTTTGTGTTCCTTGCCCCATTCACTTGGCCTAATGACCCCTTGGCTTTGTGTTGCCACGTTCATGTCGGCATTCAGTTTTGGCGTTCCCTGCCGTATTGTCTGGGCCGTCATCCTTGGCATTTCCTTCCGTGTTCTCTTGGCCCTTGCCTTTGCCTGGGCATTCCCTTGCCCTCCTGTTTTTGTGGAACCCGCACCTGGGGCGGGGTGCAGCCCTGCAAGCACAGCTGGGGGCAGTTTGGCTGTGGAG
>NW_011245638.1:0-477 GCF_000146605.3 Meleagris gallopavo | reverse complement strand
GTGGGGTGCAAAGCTGCTGAGAAACAGAGCTGCATATGCTTGGGAGCTACGGTCAGCAGGAGAAACAGTTGACCCAGTTACCACCATTGCTGGGGCACCCGTGTGTCCTGGTATGCAGAGATAAGGAGAATTTTCTCCTTTTCCATACAGCAATAAATCCATCCCCAGCTGAGAAACAATGCCCCTAAAGGTGGGTTTTGCTTTGCTCATAATGCCTGGCAGAATGCTGCGTATGTGGGCAGTGGGGACCCAACACTTGAACCCATCCACCAGGTGACAGCGGCCATGGCTCTGCCTTTGCAGTGCAGCCTTTGTGATGGGAACACAGCCGCATGTCACATCAGGAAGGTGATTTGGAAACAGCTCATGGGTTGATCCCTCTGGCTGCACACGAAGAATGGGATCTTGCCAATCTCTCTCCTTCCTCACAGATCTTCAATGCGCTTCTCGAGCTGCTGGCAGCCTCTTTCATACGCC
>NW_011245637.1:0-497 GCF_000146605.3 Meleagris gallopavo | reverse complement strand
TTTTTTCTTTCTTTCCTTTTTTTTTTTCCCATTGCTTTGGTTTCCTCTTTTGTTTTCCATTCCAAGTTTGCTTTGCATTGCTTTTGCATTGTTTTTTAGTTGTCGTTCTTTCCTTTGCTTTCCCTTACTTTCTTGATTGCTCCTTCTTCTTTTTTTTCCTTTGTCTCTGTTTTTTTTTAATTAATTTTTTTTTACCTTGATTAATTGTTTTAGATTTTTTTTCACTTTCTGTGTTTGAATCCTTTGGTTTGCCATGATACTGCATTCTATCTCTGTGCTTTTTCTTTGTATTTCTTTGTTTTGTTTAACTAAAATTTGTTGTTCTTTTTTTACCCTTTCCCTTTTGCTTTTCTTTCCTGCTCCTTTTACTTTGCTTTCTATTGATTTCCTTTATCTGGGTTCTTTTCCTTTCCAGTCCGTGGCTTTGCTTTATTTCTGTCCTTTCTAAAAGTGATCTTTGTCTTTTCTTCTCTTTTCAAATTAGTTTTCTGTGCTTT
>NW_011245636.1:0-508 GCF_000146605.3 Meleagris gallopavo | reverse complement strand
GAGTTCCATGCAGATATGTGGACATCCTTCCCACAGGCTAATACTGGGGGATAATTACTTTCCCTATTATTTTCAGCTGACAAATCTTGCGTACTTCAAGTTCGGTGTGATGGACATAAGTGCAAAATTATAGATCACCTGGTTAAGTTCCTCCCATTTTGCATTTGGCATCATTCTTCCTTTTTAAAAAAAACATGGACTTACTGTGCTGTAGCATCCAGTGGCAAGTTCAGCACAAAGCAGTGCCAGCACTAAAATATAATTTGGGGGCAGGTATGCCAAGTTTCTATGCCTTTATGCCAGCCAACCAACATTTTCAAGCTGATTTCACTGTGAAGATACAGGAGCTGCCTGTCTCCAACAGTGCAGAGGGAGCTTGCTTCGTAGGTTGCATTCAGACAACACTTGCGCATGGCACCAATTTAGGGTGATTTCACACAGGTGAAGCTGTTTAAACAGTTTCTGTATTTCAGCATCTATTTTTAATATTATCAGTTATACATAACGT
>NW_011245635.1:0-427 GCF_000146605.3 Meleagris gallopavo | reverse complement strand
TCTTGTCTTTTGGGGGATGGCAAGTGCACTGAAGGGCTGCTAGGTGTAAGAGCAGCATGTGAATCTGGAGACTGCTTCTTTGGGGTGTGGGGTGAGCCCTTAGAATGGGGTGAGTGATTCCTGCTTGATTTCAGAGCTGTGAGCTCTGCTTTTCTGGAGGATCTCAAGCTGGATGGCTGTAATTCATGTGCTAATTGCATCCATGCGGTGTTTTTTAAGGGCATTGTGTGCATCCTTGTTGTGTTTTAAATTACGTTCTGCGTCTCTTCTGATTTCATTTTGCAGCCTGATGGAGTTGAAGGATTGCCTGGGCTCCTCCAGTCAGTGGTGTGAGATGTGTCCAGCAGGTAATGAACATCATGCACCCCATGTTGGTGCGCTGCTTGTATGCAGGTAGGTTTGCGATGTGATCCGACTCCCCCATGCT
>NW_011245634.1:0-457 GCF_000146605.3 Meleagris gallopavo | reverse complement strand
GAAGGAAGGGGTGTTTGGCTGTGACCTGGGAGAGCATCTTCTCCGCTCTGGTCGCGATGGTAAGGAACAGCCATTGCTGAGATCTTCCTCTGCTGGGAGTCTAAAGATGCAAGGGAGATCATATCTGGCAGGGGGCAGGTTGATACCAGTGGAGAAACGAGTGGTGGGAGTTGATGGCTGAAGGATAAAGTGAGGCGAATGCTCCTAAGAGACAAGTACATTTGATTTGCTTCACCCAAGCCTGGCTGGGCTTAGTGGATGGGACGTGACGGGAGCACAGGCTGAAGCAGGACTTGACTCAGGAGCTCCACTAAGCGCTGGCACGTGTTCTTTAGTCCCCCAGGTCCTCCAGAGCTGCGCCGAGTTCATTGAGCAGCATGGCGTGGTGCAGGGGATATACCGCCTGTCCGGCGTCGCGTCCAACGTCCAGCGCCTCCGGTAAGAGTGCTGCGACTGA
>NW_011245633.1:0-472 GCF_000146605.3 Meleagris gallopavo | reverse complement strand
ACCTGATGCTCTCTCTTTGCCTGCGCTGCTTCGCTTGCGCTTCTCTGCCCTGCGCTTCTCTGCCTGCGCTTCTCTGCCTGCGCTTCTCGCCTGCGCTTCTCTGCCTGCGCTTCTCATCTCAGCGTTGTGGTAAGGCCGATCCACCATCAATTTCACATTCTCTCTCCTTATAAAATTCTGTTGATACCATATTTAGTAAATTACTTTGTTTACCTCAGATTGTTGCCACTGTTTTCAATTATTTCGGGGTCCCTTATTTCTTTTTTCCGGGGCGCGGATCCGCGGATCCCTCCGCCCTTCTAGTCACGGAACCGGGCCGAACCAGCCCGTAAACCGTTGACATTCTTGGTGGAGAATGCGGGCAACAGTTGCTTTTTAGCTTTTTGAACAAATCTCTCTCTCCGCTCTCAGACAGCTTCATTGGGAAAGTTTATCTGTTTCACCAGTACTGTCTGAAAGCGTGACCTTGAAA
>NW_011245632.1:0-526 GCF_000146605.3 Meleagris gallopavo | reverse complement strand
CTTGCAACTAATTCGGAGCTCTTCACTTGGTAGAGAAACTTTTACAGATCTCATGGAGATTGCTTTCTTTGGAACTTAATATAAATGCAATTTCAGTATGCAAAATCAACTGTGGGGACAACTGTTTCAAGAGCTCGCTATCCTCAGTTTCCAGTGAAGTCAAGAAGATTCAAAACATCCATAAAGGCACAGGATCAGAGAATATTAGAAAATGGATGATTGCTATGTTACAAAATCTTGATATGTTCATCTGATTAATACCAAGGAGTGAAAGGGCAGCAAATACAAATTAATTCTTATGAATTAATATTTCATTCCAAAGGATTAAAGGGGAGACTACTTGCACTCAAATTCTTTATTTCAGCCTAAGTGGTGATAGTACATTTCTAAATAGGTGGGCAGAAAAAGTATCACACGGTTTTAAAAAATATTCTCTATATCATGTCTCTTGTAACATTCCTCTGTAGGTATTTATTTTCCTTTAATAAAGCATTACTCTGAATTATGATTTAATTACCCAGAAAAG
>NW_011245631.1:0-332 GCF_000146605.3 Meleagris gallopavo | reverse complement strand
CTTTTAAGGGGGCTGCATGCCACTGTCTCTTCTTTCTTAATGCTAAAAACATAACTGGGCCTTAATAAGTTCACCACCTTGCTCTATGGAGCAATAGGTATATATAGCCAATTGAAAACATGGATGGAAATAACTATGTGGCAATCTGCATATTATGTGGCATTACCATTCCAGAGGGAGCTGCTAATTTTACAGGGTTGGGGATTTTAAGCAGGTTCCAGCCTCTCCTTTGAATTCTTTATGCGGATTTTCAATGCTCACCTGATCACGTTATTAATCTCCGTGAATGTACTGCTCACCATTTCACTTATTATTAGTATTTATTAGTATTT
>NW_011245630.1:0-444 GCF_000146605.3 Meleagris gallopavo | reverse complement strand
TTCTCACTCTGAGCAAGAGTTTGATGCTGAATATCTGAAACCTTCAAGCTTCCCAACAACCATCTCTCACAGAGGCAGCCGCAGCCATCCCAGGTGCCTCTGTCATGGCAGAGCAGAGGGCAGGACGAGGCTCATCAGAAGAGCAGAGCCTGGCAACAAGGCAGAGAGAAAAGCTGCCCGTGATCCAATCAATGCCAAGCTCTGCTGACATCTTCCAGCTGAGTCGCCGCATTGTAAAGGAGAGCATTGAAAATGCTGTCTCCAAAGTGAAGGAGGAGGAGCAAGAAGAACTGCTTCTTAGGCGTGCCAAATCCCTTGTCACCAATGCAGGTTTAAGAGCAAAGAAACGTTTAGAGGATGAGCTGCACCAAAGGCCGTAAGCCTTTGGAACTTCTGGACCACCTAAACCCCTCCAACCCATCCTGCTCATGCCTCGGTCACCGT
>NW_011245629.1:0-530 GCF_000146605.3 Meleagris gallopavo | reverse complement strand
CACTGTATATCTACAATGGTACATAATATTTAATCATCTTGCTTTAGGTGTTCTAGTTATAAAAGGATTAGAGTTATTAATGCCCATAAAATCAGTGAGTTCCCTTTAAAATATTATCATAGTAGAAGAATCAAATAACTGCAACTTTGGATTTGAAGCACAATTCACAGAATCATAGAATGGCTTAGGTTTGACCTTAAAGATCATTTGGTTCCACCCTTGCCACAGGCGGGGTTGTCCCCTCACCAGATCAGGCTGCCCAGAGCCCCATCCAGCCTGGCGTTGAATGTCTCCCAGAGATGGGGCATCCACAGCTTTTCTGTGCAAACCTGTTCCAGCACCTCACCACCCTCTGAGTAAAAAAATTTCTTCCTAGCATCTAACCTAAATCTACTCTTTTTTTAGTTTTAAAAGCCATTCCCCCTTGTACTGTCAGTATCAGACCATGCAAAAAAGTCAGTTTCTGCTGCATATAAGCTCCCTTCAAGGCCACAATGAGGTCTCCTCTGAGCCTTCTCTTCGTCCAAGCT
>NW_011245628.1:0-460 GCF_000146605.3 Meleagris gallopavo | reverse complement strand
CCCGCTCGGCTCATCTCTCTCGCCTTCTAGGGTTCGCCTGGCGGCGCGGGAGCCGGCTTCCTACGCGCGTTCTCGCTCGCCTTGCCCGGTCTTTTTTCGCTGCTCGCCCGAGAGACCGCCTTAGGATACCACCGAGCGGCGGGACGGGGCGCGAAGGACAAACCGAGGCGACCGGATCCAGGAAAGAACCGCCGCCCGAGAAAGCCGCCGCCGCCGCCGCCGCCGATCCCCTCTCTGTTCGGCCGGCCGGTCAACCCAGCTCGCGAGCGCCCGCTCACCACCGTCTCCGGAGCAGAGTACGCACTCTCTCCTACTGACGAACAGGGAAGGCATCCGAAAACAACGCTCCAGGGCCAGAGGCGCCGACTACCGGCAAAGGCACCGAAGGCAACTGAAGTTTACCTCGACGTAACTGGAGGCAGAAAATTACAGCGACGCCTCTGGCAGCTCCGGAGCTGCA
>NW_011245627.1:0-507 GCF_000146605.3 Meleagris gallopavo | reverse complement strand
AAGCTAATTGTACTCCACTGTGAGTCTGTCAAGCACTGTACCCATGGTTCTCCTAGTAGTCCAAAAGCTGCTGAGAATCAAGCTGAATGTTGATGCTCCTTGGAGCTGGGCTGAACCATAAACCCCCCCAAAATGGGAGCCCAGCTGAAATGCTGTGCAAAATGCATTAATAGGAGCTTTGCCATTCACTTCAGGAGAGAGATTCTAGCAGCAGCAGCTTTAGTTTTCCCTTTCAGCAACTGTACTGCTCTGAAGCAAAAACAAGAGTAGTCTGCTGCTTTGTCTTAAACTTGTTGTGTGAACAGCTAAGGTCTGAAACTACCCTGATGTGATCAGACATCAGAAGGTTGCACATCAAGGGGAAACTATTGCAGACATGCAGAAATGTTTAGAACGCCAAGCTTTCTTTGTACTGACAACTTTTCTGAAGAGACCTACATACTCTTGTTTTCCAGTGGTATTATGAGCAGATGTCAGCAACCTATCTCTTGCTTCAATCCAGGAAGG
>NW_011245626.1:0-566 GCF_000146605.3 Meleagris gallopavo | reverse complement strand
TAGTCAATTGATAACATGGATGGAAATAACTATGTGGCATCTGCATATTGTGTGGCATACCATTCCAGAGGAGCTGCTAATTTTACAGGTTGGGGATTCTTAAGCAGGTTTCCAGCCTCTCCTTTGAATTCTTTATGCAGATTTTCAATGCTCACCTGATCACGTTATTCATCTCTGTGAATGTACTGCTCACCATTTCACTTATTATTAGTATTTATTATATTTTGAGGAAGTCTGCCCCAAAACCAGTAAATACTGAGTGGCAGGGAATGTGGAGAGGCCTGGGGGAGACTTTAGAGAGATGGAAATCTTCGGTGTCATGGAACTTTACTCCAGAACACCTGAAAGACCCTGAAAATTTAAACAGATATTTGAGACAGGAATGTCGCGGCTCAGGAAGATCTGAGGAGGCCCAAATTATTTGGGGCCTGGCTAATGCTTACCGGGCCTTATTCAATACTATCCTGGAGAGGGAGAGAGTTTGTGAAATTGAAAAGGAGGGTCTCAGGGAAACAGTGCAAAATGAGCGAGAGAGTCTCCTGGTCGAGAGAAACAGCCTCCAATCT
>NW_011245625.1:0-519 GCF_000146605.3 Meleagris gallopavo | reverse complement strand
ATGTAGTACTGAGCTACGATCAGGTTATTCAACTCAGAAAAAGTATCTGCTCATGTCTCCTTACTAGACTCTTCTACTTCTCTTACCAGGGAGAAATATCCTTTGCCCGCACAACCACACCTCATTCAAGTCATCATTCCAAGGCAGTATGTACATTTGTGAGCACCTGCTGTCAAGGACGAAGTTACACGGAGGGTAAAATTTCCACAAAAATCTCTGACAAGCACCTTGAGAACTCACTACAAATGAGCCAACTTCCCCTGAACCAAAGTGATGCATTATTTTCACAAAAGGTCAAATATCCCACTATTTGCCCAAGGAGGCTGTGGATATCCCATCCGTGGAGGCATTCAAGGCCAGGCTGGATGTGGCTCCGGACAGCCTGGTCTGGTGGTGGGTGTCCCTGCACGTAGCGGGAGGGTTGAACCTAGATGATCATTGTGGTCCTTTTCAACCCAGGCCATTCTGTGATTCTATTCTTTTGGTTTTGTTGCTCTCTCTTTTTGTTTGAATGAAAAA
>NW_011245624.1:0-484 GCF_000146605.3 Meleagris gallopavo | reverse complement strand
CAAGGGGAATGGTTTTCAAGTGAGACAGGAGGTTTTAGGTTGGTTATTAGGAGGCAGCTTTTCACGCACAGGGTGGTGACGCACTGGAATGTGTGCTTGAGAGTCACTTCCAGGATGATCTGCTCCATGATCCGTGACCAGCACAGAGGTGAGACTGACATGCTGGTAGTTCCCCGCGTCACACTTTCTATCCTTCCTAAGAGGTGTGCTGTCACCTTTTTTTCTCCTCACCAGGGACTTGACCTGACTGCCTCGACTTGTGAAATACCATGGAGAGTGGCTCGGTGACTGCAGCGGTGAATTCCCTCGGAACTCTGGGACTCATCTCGTCAGGACCCAAAGACTCCTGGATGTTTGGGTCCTCAGGTGGTCCAGAACCTGATCTCCCATGGCAGTGTGGGATGGGAAGGGGTCTGTCGGGACTCCGAGGAAGCAACTGGCAGTCCCCACCTCACCAAAGCAAAGATGAGGGCTGTGCATAATG
>NW_011245623.1:0-586 GCF_000146605.3 Meleagris gallopavo | reverse complement strand
TCCTCCTGCTTATTTCCCATGCTGCGTGCATTGGTGGAAAGGCACTTCAGTTGGGCTTTCTGGCACACTGCCTTTCTAGAGGGGCCCTCCCGCAAACCTCCAAAAGAAATACTGAAGTTCTCCCCCACAGCTTCCTAGAGGGACATGAGAAGGTTTTGGACGAGGAGTCGGCAAAATTACTCCCCTGTGGAGTTCCCAGAAGATCCTACAGCATCCTACGGGACAGTTTGGAGGTTTTTCCCCACAGCCTCCTGGCGTGACAGCAATCCTAAGTGTTCCTTTGTCCCGCTGCACTTGGCTCTCTTCCCCCATCGGAGCTAGTATAAAACCCCAGACTACTTGCTCTACCCTAGCGAGCCTCACTGCATCCCCTTCCCGCTTCCTACCTAGTTGCAAGCCCCCTCAATGAGCCCCGCTAGCTCTTGGGCTAGGGTCCATTTCCTTCTTAGAGACAAATGACACAGGCCTGCAGCCATTAGACCGGGTGCAAGTAAATCGCCCCATGGTCGAAAAGCCCAAAGTTCCTGTGGCGGCACCAGCCTCTCAGCCGCTTATCCGTTACCTGGACACTCCGTGTCCCTCACCG
>NW_011245622.1:0-529 GCF_000146605.3 Meleagris gallopavo | reverse complement strand
CCCAGGAACGATTGTGTCTCTTTCTTATTAGTGGGTGGAGACATGGCACTGATTTTGTCAATCACATCTGTTGGGATGTGACGACGGCCATCTTGCCACTTTATACCTAGGAACTGAATTTCCTGGGCAGGCCCTTTCACTTTGCTCCGCTTAATAGCAAAACCAGCACACAGAAGAATTTGGATTATTCGCTCTCCTTTCGTGAAGACTTCTTCTGCTGTATCGCCCCACACAACGATATCATCAATGTACTGCAGGTGCTCAGGAGCACTGCCTTGTTCCAATACAGTTTGGATCAACCCATGGCAAATGATTGGGCTGTGTTTCCACCCCTGGGGCAAAACGGTTCCAAAGTATACTGAATGCCCCTCCATGTGAAAAGCAAAACTGTGGCCTACATTCTTCAGCCAAAAGGAATGGAAAAAGAAGGCATTAGCAATGTCAAATGGTGGCATACCATTTGGCTGCCTTTGACTCTAGTTCATATTGGAGCTCTAAACATGTCCGGCACAGCAGCACTCAGTGGGGG
>NW_011245621.1:0-468 GCF_000146605.3 Meleagris gallopavo | reverse complement strand
ACAAGCATCTGGGTTTCCCCTTCATCAGGGACATCAACAGTGGGGTTGAGTGCACCCTAAGGACACCAAGCTGTGGGGTGCAGTGACACAGCAGAGGGACGGGATGCCATCCACAGAGACCTCAACAGGCTGAGCAGTGGCCACAAATCCAAGTGCAGGGTCAGTAGCTGGGATGAGGGAACAGCCACCACCAAAACATGCTAGGGGATGAAAGGACTGAGCGTAGTCCTGCTCCATAAGGCCTGGGAGTACTGGTCGGGTGGGACGCTGGACACAAGCCAGCAGTGGGCCCTTCCACGCCCAGAAAGCCAACCGGTATCCTGGGCTGCATCCAAAGATGCGCAGTCAGCGGGCGAAGGGAGGAGATCCCCATCCCTCTGCTCTGCGCTGGTCAGGCCTCAGCTGCAGTGCTGCGTCCAGATGTGGAGTCCTCAGGGCAGGGAGACATGGAGCTGTGCGAGTGCATCC
>NW_011245620.1:0-338 GCF_000146605.3 Meleagris gallopavo | reverse complement strand
GGGAAGAGGTAGGGGCAGCATGTGAACCTGGGGAGTGCTTCCTTTGGAGTATGCCTTGTTCTTTTGGTGATGGAGTGAGTTAATTTTTTCTTTTTTTTTTTTTCTCCTCCATTGTGGAGCTGCTCTCTCTGTTTTTTAGCAGGGAACCCTGAGCGTCCTTAAGGGCTGGTAGGTATTTGGACCTGGAAGCTGCTTCCTTCACTTGAGAGTGTGGGGGAGTATTGGTCCTTGGAATGGGTAAGTGGTTTCTTTTTCTTTCAGGGCTGTGATCTTGTTCTTTTGGGGGATGGCAAGTGCACTGAAGGGCTGCTAGGTGTAAGAGCAGCATGTGAATCTGG
>NW_011245619.1:0-470 GCF_000146605.3 Meleagris gallopavo | reverse complement strand
CGGTGCAACCTCACCCGCTTCTCTGACAGACCTGCTGATCACACGCGTGCCGTCGGGATGCTCTGGCACAGGACGTGCCTCTCACCAAGCTCCTCCCACCTACCCCAAGAAAAGCAAACCAACTGCACTGCCACCAGCACAACCCCGCAGCAGACAGCAGGGAATGCAAACAGCTTCACGCTGCTCTCCTTCACTCCCTTCCTAACTGTGAGCACACGGATAGGAGGAAGGATGGGATTGCAGGTTGACCTCTGCTGAGGTGAGTGAGAGCTGACAGTGTTGCTCTGTGGTAGATTTGTTCATGTTCAGTGCTCACAGGAAACTCACACAACACTGAAGGCCTTGTAAAAGTCTGGCAGGTGATGTCAGTTGCTCTTCCTTTTCCCACTGATGCTGTCACTCCATTGTAGAAGGCCACCAAATTGAGCAGGCTGCATGTCTCTGTTTCCACTGTTTCTGCATTTCCTTCT
>NW_011245618.1:0-451 GCF_000146605.3 Meleagris gallopavo | reverse complement strand
GCCTTTGCCTGGGCATTCCCCTTGCCCTCCTGTTTTGTGGCAACACCTGGGCGGGGTGCAGCCCTGCGAGCACAGCTGGGGGCAGTTTGGCTGTGGAGTGGGGCAGAGCCAGGCTCCACCCCTCCCTGATCCCATGTAAGGGCTGGGAAGAGTAGGGGCAGCATGTGAACCTGGGGAGTGCTTCCTTTCGGTAGTATGCCTTGTTCTTTGGTGATGGAGTGAGTGTATTTTTTCTTTTTTTTTTTTCTCGTCCATTGTGGAGCTGCTCTCTCTGTTTTTTAGCAGGGAACCCTGAGCGTCCTTAAGGGCTGGTAGGTATTTGGACCTGGAAGCTGCTTCCTTCACTTGAGAGTGTGGGGGAGTATTGGTCCTTGGAATGGGGTAAGTGGTTTCTTTTTTCTTTCAGGGCTGTGATCTGATCTTGTCTTTTTGGGGGATGGCAAGTGCGCTG
>NW_011245617.1:0-339 GCF_000146605.3 Meleagris gallopavo | reverse complement strand
GTGTATGTTGCAAGCTCACCCACAGGTGGGGTTTCTCTGCTGGATCACCTGGGAACAAGTGCTTGGCACTCCCCGGTCCAAGCCTGTGTGCGTCCCCCCTTCCTGACAGCACTACTTGATGACTGCGGAGAAGTAAAGGTGAGCCGGTGTTGGAAATGGGGAAGAAAGCCAAGCTGGAGAAGCAAGGAAAGGTGATGATCATGTGGAGTGTGTTCAGTGTGCGTTCCCTGGGATGATCAGAGGCCCAGTGCTCCGGCCCTGTGGGGACAGTGTGACGTCACGACGCAGAGTCTGAGAGACCACGGTTTTCTTAGCTGCAAGGCAAAACGTTCTGTCGGT
>NW_011245616.1:0-331 GCF_000146605.3 Meleagris gallopavo | reverse complement strand
TCCACAGTTCCTTAGTTCTTAGAAGATTTTTGGTGAGAAAACTGGAAGTCTAAAATGACTACTAGCGAAATCACTCTTGCCCATATGTTTACTGAAATCAGAGAATACTAATTCATTGAAATCTTTTTTTTTCTCCACAAAATAAAGAGTTTAATCCCAACAATATCTTTCCTTCCATCTACCTAATAATATTTTTCAGAATAGTTTATCAGTAAATGTGGTGTCAGATATAAGCTTGTAATTGTAGTTCACTGGATGTTCCTTCGAGATACTGTTTAAAAAACTGGCATCATTATTTAGACAACTAGTATTAGCAAGACATTTAGATGAC
>NW_011245615.1:0-561 GCF_000146605.3 Meleagris gallopavo | reverse complement strand
GAGCACTTTTCTGACAAGTACCTCCCTTTTCTCTCAAAAATACTGCTAGGCACTCCTCAACAGGACATTTTCTCCCATCTACACCCCGTTTTTCTCCCCCAAAGGAACCCCCCTTTTTCAACCACCAAAAATACCACACTTGCCCTCCAAGAGAAGTCAGTCTTTCCCACAATTGTCCACTTTTCTCCCACGCACCTGTCATTTTCTCCCAGAAATACCACATTTCACTTGGAAATTGGGCCTGTTCTTCCAAAAAGATGGTATTTTCTCAGACATACCTGTTTTCTTCAAACTACCGCACGTTTTCTCCCAAAAAGACTAGATGACAAGACCAAATAGGACACTTGCAACCAAGAATAGGACATCTTCTCCCACTAATACCACTTGTCTCCCAAGGATAGGACATTTTCCCTAAATGCTATGGCAGTTCTGCTAAGAAATACTCCTTTCCTTCCCTAAATGGGACATATGCACCCACAAAGACCACGACTCCGAGAAATTCCTCCCAGTTCCTCCCAATTACACTCCATTACATTCCTCATCATGACACTTACTCCCAGA
>NW_011245614.1:0-532 GCF_000146605.3 Meleagris gallopavo | reverse complement strand
TGGCAAATGCTGAGTCCTGCACCTCAGATATAATAACCCCAGTCAATAAAGCAAGCTAGATACAAGGTTGCTAGAAAGTAGCTGTGCAGAAAAGGTCATGGGGTCTTGCAAAGAACAAGTTGCAGCTGAGTTGCACAAATGAGGTCAGCCTCATAACAAGCAGTGTCAGCAGTTTTAATGTATATTTACTGGATACGACATGCGCAAGAATTTTCCACATCTCATGGGATTAACTGTTCCCTCACAGAACTATTACTGATGAAAATAGATCCAGATCAGCCTGATAACACACTTAGACCAACTGTAACTGTGACTCAGAGGTGATATTTTCCCAGAACAGCAGAAAGATTCCTCCAGATAGAGCCATAGGCTTGGTTTTGACATTGAATAACATGTTGTCAAGATGAATCTATTAGAATCTACTAGAAATTAGTCAATACTAGGAGACATCAGTGTCATGTCTCATCAGACAGGGTAATTTCAGAAGGAGTGTGAGACAGAAATTACATTTTAAACCTTTATTATAGTTCCC
>NW_011245613.1:0-464 GCF_000146605.3 Meleagris gallopavo | reverse complement strand
TCCTCCTCCGATCCCACAGCTGAGCCAGGAGCTGCCCAGTGCCGCAGAGCACCGTGCAAAGCTGTGCTGGGACCTCCTCCCCCTTCCCTCTCCTGCAGCTCGGCGCGCAGCCTCGCCTCCTCCTCTGGCAGAGCTGCTGACCCACACGTGCCATCGGGATGCTCCTCTAACCCAGAGCTCCTTCCCACCCTGCCAAGAAAAAGCAAACCAACCCCCGCCACCGGCACGGCTCCGCAGCAGGGAATGCACACAGCTTCACGCCGCTCCCCTTCACCCTGTCCTACCTAAGAGACCACAGGAGCACTGATCTGGAAATTGGTACAAAACACAGCAGCGCCACTTTGAAATGCAAGTTGTGTTTTCATTGTCAGGGCTATTACAGCCCAAAGGTTGTCATAAAGTTCACGTAAAGGAGGATAAAATACAGGTGTTCTGTACACAAAAGCAAAGAGGAAAGGCTGTGT
>NW_011245612.1:0-505 GCF_000146605.3 Meleagris gallopavo | reverse complement strand
AGCTTTTCTCATTGATTTCAAAGTTACTGGAATGCATTCATTCTTTAAGAGTTTGTGACTTGTAATTCCCAAAACTTGTGGGGTTGTCTGAGTGATGCGCTGATATTTCCACTTGTTAAGGAAACATTTCAAAGCAGTGAGTTAAGCCAGCACGTGACATCTGTTGTTCATCCATAAGTTTCTGTTTTGAGTCTGTCTGGACTTCCACAGGTTCACAAGGATTTTAACATGCTAGAAAATAGCAGAAAGGCTTAGAAAACAAAACTAAAGGAGAAAAATGGAATAAATGTGAACTTCAGAAACGTAGTTATTAGCTACAGATAGACTGTGGAGTTCAGCAGGGGTACCTTAGCTCTGAAAGGTATGGAATATTTCATGTTGGAGAATAAGCAAGCATTAGAGTCTGTTAATGCAGTCAGGTTATTTCCTGCAGCAGTGAGCTTAAATGCAATGAATTACTGACATCCATTTCTTACCTCTGACATCAATGCCGACATACTCTCTC
>NW_011245611.1:0-398 GCF_000146605.3 Meleagris gallopavo | reverse complement strand
GAGGAGAAAAAGGTGACAGCACACCTCTTAGGAAGGATAGAAAGTGTGACGCAGGGAACTACCAGCATGTCAGTCTCACCTCTGTGCTGGTCACGGATCATGGAGCAGATCATCCCTGGAAGTGACTCTCAAGCACACATTCCCAGTGCGTCACCACCCCTGTGCGTGAAAAGCCTGCCTCCCTAAGAACCCAACCTAAACCTCCCCTGTCTCACTTGAAAACCATTTCCCCTCGTCCTATCGCTATCCACCCTCCTAAACAGCCGTTGCCCCCTCCTGCTTATGCGCACCCTTCGAGTCTTAAAAGGCCGTCATGAGCTATCTCCAGAGCTTTCTCTTCTCCCACACAAACAATCCCAGTTCCGTCAACATTTCTTTCTAAGAGAGGTGGCTCCAGC
>NW_011245610.1:0-477 GCF_000146605.3 Meleagris gallopavo | reverse complement strand
TATTTTTGTGTTCCTTTGCCCCATTCTCTTGGCCTAATGACCCTTGGCTTTGTGTTGCCACATTCATGTCGGCATTCAGTTTTTGGCGTTCCCTGCCGTATTGTCTGGGCCGTCATCCTTGGCATTTCCTTCCATGTTCTCTTGGCCCTTGCCTTTGCCTGGGCATTCCCTTGCCCTCCTGTTTTTTGTGGCAACACCTGGGCGGGGTGCAGCCCTGCGAGCACAGCTGGGGGCAGTTTGGCTGTGGAGTGGGGCAGAGCCAGGCTCCACCCCTCCCTGATCCCATGTAAGGGCTGGGAAGAGTAGGGGCAGCATCTGAACCTGGGGAGTGCTTCCTTTGGAGTATGCCTTGTTCTTTGGTGATGGAGTGAGTGTATTTTATTTTCTCCTCCATTGTGGAGCTGGTCTCTCTGTTTTAGCAGGGAACCCTGAGCGTACTTAAGGGCTGGTAGGTATTTGGACCTGGAAGCTGCTTCC
>NW_011245609.1:0-534 GCF_000146605.3 Meleagris gallopavo | reverse complement strand
AGGAGCTGGAGGAAGTTGTGTGGTCGGAAAGCTATGATATAGTTGCCATCATGGAAATATGGTGGAACGACTCGCACAGCTGGAGTGCTGTGATGACTTTTCAAGAGACAGGCAGACAAAAGCAGTGGTGTAGCCCTACTGTGCTAAGAAAGAACGTGAATGTGTGGAAATTAATGATGGTGATGACAGGATTGAGAGCTTAGTGGGTCAGAATTAAAGCGAAGGCCAGTAAGACTGATGTCATCATGGGAATCTGCTACAGGCCATCCAACCAGGATGAAGAGGTGGACAAGACACTTTATAAACACCTGGGTGGGGTCTCAAGGTCTCTCCCCCTGGTTCTTCTGGGAGACTTCAACTTCCCTTCTTTTTATGAAATAGATACTTTTCAAAACTTTTGTTCTGCCAAGGGAAATGGTATTCTTCACCTCTACCTATCTCAATCTGAAAACTATGCAGCTTTACTGCAGAGTTTCAGATTATTTAATCCATGGTTATAATGCTGAATACTCAAAAACAAACCAGAAGGGGGAT